>NC_142684.1:125140303-125443333 GCF_056320005.1 Nelumbo lutea
TTATTCGATCAGTTGGTTTTGTCAAATATCATTTAGGAAAATTTTTCCATTTGTACCCTATCTTTTGGGCCTAGTGCTATTTTGGTTCTCGAACTTTAAAATGCGACATTTTAATATTCAAATTTTTAAAAGGTGATAATCAAGTATATTCCGTTAATTATCTGTTAACCAATTGTTAAGTGGCATTTGAAAAAGACAAATGCCCTTCAAGTGTTATTTAATTTTCTTTATCAATCATCTAAACCTTGACAAAAAATTAACAGTCTTAAATTTTTGCCTTTTCCATTCAAGAAAGTTGGGGTCACGTTTGAATGGGCATTATGGTGACTCCAACTTTCTTGAATAAAAGAGGCAAGGGTTTGAGACTATTAATTTTTTGTCAATATTTGGATAGTTGATAAAGAAAATTAGATGACACTCCAAAGACATTTGTGTCTTTTTCAAGTGCCACCTAGCGATTGATTAACAGCTAGTTAATAACAGGTACTTGATTGTCATGTTTTGAAAATTTGAATACTGAATTGTTGTATTTTAAAATTCGGGGACTAAAGTGACACTAGGCTCAAAGCACAAGATACTAATCGTGAATTTTTCCCATCATTCAAGTTAAAAGAGGATTTTGAACTTCTGTTTTGTGTCGGGAGTATTCGAAATATGAATAAAGCACTAAACTTAAATATTTATGAAAACCAATATTGAGTTAACCAGTTCTTCTAGGTAATAATCAGTTCCGAACCGATCTCACACAGTTGGTGTAGTAATTTCAGTAGGTTCTAATGTTGTTTGTGTTTTTTACCATTAGTTTGTGTGACAAGTACAGAATATGAAGATGCATGGTTTAGATGACTCATTTGGCATGAAGCCTATTCTGCCTTGCTCTAAAATTAAAAACAATAAGAAGGATAATAATAGTGGGGAAAATAAAGATAACATGGTATGTGATAAAGAACTGTAGGGCAAATTATGTCGTTTGTCCATAGTCCATACAAAGGTGAGCAAAACGCAAAGAAAACTACCATCCTCTTCCATGTTTCTTTGGGAGATCACGAGTGAAACTGTAGAGACCTCATGTGTGTTTTCACTTATGTCTCAAAACCGTTGTCTTTTATCTTAGTCATTAACTTTAATGGAGAAGATAATGAATAGTACAGAATGTAATAAAAAGTTGGGTGATTTCATGAATTAAAGAAAATGGTAGTTTGGATATTTAGAAAACTTTAAAGTTTAAATTTCCGGATGAGATTCTTCTTCCAAGTTGACTGAAAGAATGTTAATATAGGGGGTTTTTGACAGGGGGTCTTTCTTATTGACCCCATAGTACAGGCTGACTACCTGGCATAGGTTGGGTAGTTTGGTTATCAACCAACCACCTATAGATTTTAGCCATGTAGGACTGCATCCAGAAAGTGCAAAACTTAGATGATGTTTGGTATCATGGCATTTATCGGAGCAATGATGCCAATTCATTGCCTTATAGGCATTTAGTGGTAATTGTTTGGCTGACTCATTTAATTGATTAATATTTTCTCTCAATTTACATAGGGGTCGTTTTTATTATTTGGCACATGTGGCGCCTAGTGAAGTTTAGTAGTATTGAAATGTCAAAAATGTTTAAAGCAAATTTTGTCTATATTTTTTAGACAAAATCATACAAAATGTTTATTGCATAAATGCCATCTATACCAAACATCCCTTCAAATCATATCCAATCCACCCCTCCCAACACTCCAAATAACCGAAACCATCATTAAGTAATGACTTTTTTAGATTTGAACTAGGCCCTTTTCATCCTTCCTTGTGAACCTTCAATTAAATATGGACATACAAGCAATGGAAATTGTAGGTATGCAGTGTTCGCTCAGACCCTCAATGGACGTCGAACACCAAAATCAACACCACAAGGTTGTATGTGAACAACCCACAATCAACTTTCCCACTGTGATGAACCTACAACACATCGCAGGTTCTGCAATGAACTTACAATGTGCACCGCAAAATCACGATAAACTCGCGGTTCATCGAGCTCACATGGCGCTTGAACCAAAGGAAACCGTGGCTGAACCTAGAATAGGACCCCACGCCTATTCGAACATGCGATAAACTGACAATCCCCTAAAGCGTGCGGTGAACCCACGGCCTACAAGCCAGCTCGTGACCAAAACCGTAATAAACCCGCAATGTAGCACATGATCTGTGATGTACTCACAAAGCACATTGTAGAACCACGACAAACCCGTGGTTCGCCGTGTGTCTACGAGCCCATTCATGACTCAGGCTGAGCCTATGGCGAGGCCCTCGCGTGCCTAAATGCACAACAGACCCACAACCCATCAAGAGGACGTGACAGAATGCCATGTGCAATCAACAAGAAATAGACCATTGGGCGATGATGTCATTAAACATCACATCAATTAAAATAAAGTGCACAAAAGGTAGTAGCACATATGAGTAATGAGGGATTCTAAAGAGAAGGAAAGCCGATCCTTAGGAAAATCCTCATGAGACACATGGCAAAACCCTAGTGGCGCACTTAATGATTGATAGCAAATCTAATATTCCCTTTCTCGATAAGAGACAATCACCTTTATCTCCTACCTTATAGGATCCTGAGATCTCCCCCATAAATAGAGATCCTCCTCGTATTGAAATTCATCATTCAACACGTAGCATTCGGTAGTACTTAAGCACTTTCTCTCACTTTGATTCCTGGCCCCAGTATCCTTGGCCCCAAAAGCTTATTTCCCTACTTGCCAACATTTCTCTGTCTTTCAAAGAGACCACTTACGCCCAAGCCTTACCCAACTTATAGAAATTAAAAGTAAAAGGTTGACGTCAATATTTCGATGTTTAATAATTGCAACAATTATGATCTCACCAAAGGTGACCTTTCTCTCATACATGGGACTATGGTTCCAATACGAATATGAATATTAGACTATTGGTACTTTAGTTGGAATAGTACAGGTGACGCTACCGAAGACAACAATAAGGGTATGTTCGTCACTTCCAAGGTGATGAACTAGTACGAGGGTGCCGACAATTGTCCTAATGGTGTTGGGAGAAATTGGCTCAAAGTGATTTGGTACTAGTTCAGGAGGTCTAGGATGAAGGGATGCAAAGGATAGATAGTGTTCATAAACACACACCTTGCTCTTCTTTGCCAACTAGAACCTATCGCCAATGTTGGAAAATGGGGTCACTATAATTTTGGAGGAGAAGATCTGAGGCGTGTCTGAAGACACTGTCTTTAGAATGTTATTTGCCCCCACCCAGTTTCACTGAGTTTGCTGTTGGGTTACAGGAAAATCCGTTCCCAGTATACAACAGAGCTTTGGGCGAGAATCTGCAACGAGCAAAGTTGAAGAATCTCCAAAGAAACCTTATGTGATATTGTAGCAGATCGAGCCAAGCGGGTGCGAGCAAAGTGCGCCTCTAAAGTGCCTCTTTGCGCTGCATACACGCGTGCGCGCGTGTTGCACAGTATCAAACCCCCATACTCTCTACTATTTCTAAGGAGTGTAAATCAGCTCCTATTGAAATATTGAAAAACAAAGCTTATAATTTTCCAATGTGGGACAAGTTCAAAACTGGGTTTTATAAGAGAAAATCTAATTTTTCAATCAAGTGTGCAGGTGCAATTTCTCATGTAATTGACCAATCAAACCCATTAAATTTAATTTCTTATGAGATTAAAATCCAACAGCCAATGCGAGGGACCCTAACGCTATAGCCATTGTGAATATGGTACTTTTGAAAATGTCTCTCTATGTCTATAAGGCGAAGGGTATAATCCAGATTTAACACTACTACCTTGGCATTGCCTCACCTCCCCCCTCAATGTTGGCCTCATTAGCTTGGTGGCTCTTAGCCTCATTCGATCCCTCTTTTCTTTCATCACCCTCCAAGTCTATAATGTCAATGGGACCACCATTGCGCTGAGCCCTCGACCTCATTGACCTAGTGCTCTCCTCCAGCAAGGAGTTGGCAATTTGGCCACACTTAACCCTACAAACAACGACCTTCCTCTGCAAGACTTCCACCTTTGAAGGCCAATGTGAGTTCTCAAAATCCAAGTCGGACCTACGAGAAGTTGAAAAGGTCTCACTAGGTGTAAACTACTGTGGGAAATTGTAACTTCCCTACCTGAATCAAAGACATGATGGGGACGAGGTCTTACCTAATGCAACGAAAGAACGAAGACTTCAAGAAGATGAATGTGAAAATTTAACCAAGGTGGTTTAGAGGTTTCCAAGCAACAACCCAAATGCAAATGACAGATCTCCAACCCCACGACCTCTCCTTTTATGGGAAACTTGACGGCTAAGATCTTTTGCATCCAATAGCTGCTATCACCTTAACTCAACTCCCCACATCGACGCCACCACGTGGTGTTGGCCTCAAGAACCAAAACGATGTCATGCATAACGACCCTAGTTCGTCACCACCCACCTTGTCAAACACTTCTGAACTACAACTTCGATGCGCATCAAACCACAACCTTTTACTAGCAGATGAAAACAATGTGTGGCATCAAAAAAACTGACAGACATTCATCTCTCTCTACTTCCTTCGCTCAAAGCCAAGGTTAGTGTGCTTAGTAAACATCGACCTCGACCTCAGCTTCGGCCTTGGAAGTGGGGGCAAGTGATATAGCCAACATTGACCACGCCAACAGTAGGTGACATGTTGTCACGGGGGTAGTTCTACAGTGGAAGAAACCCATGTGGCGTCCTGGCCAAGGCAGGCCAGGGCAAGCCTTTATATGCATAGAGGCTAGGAGTTGCCCGATGGGATGGCTCCACCAAAGTCAGTAGCACTGGATCATGACCTCAAGTCCAATGGTCGGGGCACTCTCCTGGCTCAAACCAGTCCATGGGAGGCACCGCTTACGTGTTAAAGGGGGACAACCATAATGCAAGGCGACCATGCGCCGATGAGGTGACTTGGCACCAATGTGATGGGTCTCCTGAATGCCGATGATGATAGGCACCTGTGTGCCATGATGATAGGCAACCGCTTGGGCCAGAACACACCCGTGCGCTAGAGGCAATGGGATAGCTCACTCAGCTTGGGCAAGGGACTGGCGTGGTGAAGGGTCATGCTTGAGCCAAGCCCGCATTCCAAGCCTCCCTTGAGTATCGGTAGCTCAGCGCCGGTCCAGCACTGTCCCCATGAGCAAGTGTGCGCCCATGAGGAACCCTAGTAGCCATGCTAGCCGTTAATCAGGGCCGCCCCGCAAGGGGATGAAGGTCTAGGAATACCAAGGTTAGGCACCCAAGGAGGTCGACCACCCCTCCTCAAAGAGTACGTTAAGCTTTTGGTGGTCTGCCTGAAGATGACATCAGTTCTCCCAAAAATCTTATAGGCGAAAATGACAGGCATGTCCCTAATGTAAGCCTACCAAGCGTAGGCAAGACTAAGCCTGTGTCAAACCGTCACAACGTGGCACACCTCAGTGGGTATTCTCATCATCTCATAAGACCTCGGGGGCCAACATTGTCCTTTCCTACCTAAATTGATGCAGGGCTTTAATGATAGATGTTATGACCTCAACTAAGCCCCCTAGTGCATTTATGGCAGGGTAACACTAGTCTGTGCCTTAATTGCCTCCTACTTAATAGCGCCTAATGTGTAGAGCCATTACCAAGCGTCCACCATGCTTACCCCAGGGCAACTTCAACTATAAAAAGTAACTCATGGCCTCATATACTTCTTTTACGCACTCCTTTGCACTTAACTGGTTGTGCTTTCCTAGGACCTTGGCCTTCTTGAGCCCTCGGCTAATTTGATCGTCGAACTCCTTGCCCCTAGGGCAACATCTTATGGCCTTTGACGTCTTTTGACTGTTTGCAAATGGGACACTCAGCCTCATCACCACAAAAGTGATAATATACCCTTGTTGATATCTTTGGTAACATTAATAGGGTTGTTTGCTTATAGGATCTTGTTTCCATGGTATACGTAACAAGTTATTGGGCCTAGACCCAACTTTCTTTCTATATTGGAATTGTTGTCTGGGTACACCATACACACACCCAATTGAGATTCGAAATGTTGATACCTCTAATTGATGAGTGGATAAACATACCATCATTCACTAAAACACTTCCTCTAATTTGCAACCAATTTAATGGAAGTTCCCGTCAATGGAAGTGGAAATGAGAGTTTTAACCTTGATAACCGATTGAACCAATTTAATGAAAAGAAAATGAATATTCTCTTACAAGCATATTCTCTTACTAGATTAGTAAGAAGGTGTAGGTATCTACAACTCACTCAGACCCTCAAAGAACACTCAGACACCAAGAGTAACACTACAAAAACACTTATAAGCAGCTTGCAATCAATTCCCATATTGCGATGAATTTGCGGTACACTGCCACCTTTGTAATGAATTTGCAACACATTAAGCAAAATTGTGATAAAAGCATGGTCCACCAAGTCCAGCCAATGCCTGAACCTAAATAAACTTCAGAAAGACCCGTCCAAGAAACCCAAGCACACTTGAGTGTGCGATGAAGCCACACTTGCTATGACGTGCGATGAACTCACAACCTGCGAGCCCGCTCTAGAAGATGTGTTAGAAAGGATAGTAGGCCGAGCTCACGGTGAGGCCCGTGTGTGCCCGGACATATGTGAACCCACGATAGCAAAGGACTTTGCAAACCGCCACGTGGAATTGATGAAGTACCGACCACCAAATAGTGGCATCACTGTTGCCACATAGGAGTAGTTATGACGCGCAAAAAGGTAGTAGCGCATGTGAGTAATGAACGATCTCAAGGATAAGGAAATCCAATCCTTGAGAAGATCCTCATGAGACACATGGTGATAATCCAGTAGCGCATCCAATGAACGATAGCAAAGGACTTTGCAAACCGCCACGTGGAATTGACGAAGTACCGACCACCAAACAGTGGCATCACTGTTGCCACATAGGAGTAGTTATGACGCGCAAAAAGGTAGTAGCGCATGTGAGTAATGAACGATCTCAAGGATAAGGAAATCCAATCCTTGAGAAGATCCTCATGAGACACATGGTGATACCCCAGTAGCGCATCCAATAATTGACACAGAATCAAATATTCCCTTTCTCGATACGGAGTGAATATCTCCATCTCCTACCTTTTAGGATCTAAGGACCTCCTCCATAAATAGAGGTCCTCCTCACATTAGAACTCATCGGATCCTAAACATTTGTTACTGATACTTTCGAGTACCCACAACTCTCTCATTTTCTAAACCCTTTACTTAAAGACCTTCACCTTCCTTCACTTTCGAGTTTTCTCTTCTTCTTTCAAAGAGACCGCTCCCCAACCTAGCCTTACCCCCCATCCTATAGTAGAATCTCTGGTTCGTCTTTGATTATGAAGAATGGTCTCAAGAAAGATCAACCTTATCACCATCCCTGAGGAGCATAGCAACATCTAGGAAAACACCAGCCCTGCAGTCGAAAACCAGCAGGAGATGGAAACACCCATCCAGGCTGATATCGAGATCTTGTTAAACAAGGTCTATGGGTTCGAGGTGCTCTTTGAAGAACAATTTAGGAAACTTGAGTAGAACATGGAAGAAATAAGGAGCGCCCTCCAGATCCTACTCAACCGTTCAGCCCAAGCTGAATAGACCCCACCGCTACTATCCCTGGTGTCTCGAATTCCAACCCTAACCCTAGTCGCCATGCCTCCAACACCATGCCCGCCGTCCCAGAACAGCCCCATAGGGCCAATTCAACCCCAGCCCAAGCAGGCTCCATACCTGCTCACTAGTTTTCTGCTTTCCCTTGTGCTAACCTGGTATTGAAGACCCCTCTTAGCAGAGATGAATTGAGGGAGTACGTTCAGGGACTGGTGGTTGAAAGTCGCAGTCGGATCTAGGTTTCGGCAGTCTTACAGAGAAACCTTATTCCGACCGTATTCTATACAAATCTTACCCTGTCGGATACACCCCTCCTCATGAGTGGCCGCAATACGATGAAGAAAGAGGTTGCCCATAGGAGCACATCAGCAAGTCTGAGGACACCCTTGGCTCCTTCACTCTCGATGGGGACTTGAAGGTGCAAGAGTTTTCGAAGTTGTTGACCAGCCCAATGTATACATGGTTCGTAAATCTCACCCCTAGGAGCATTGATTCATGGGGTGAGCTAGCCAAGAAGTTCTTATCCAAATGATTCACCTTAAAAAGGAAGTTGACAATGGCCGATCTGTAGAACATAGAGAAAGGATCGGGAGAGAACCTCTTGGTATATGTCATGAGGTTCCAAAAACTTACATTTTGTTTTCGATGAGCATGCCACCGAAAGAAGTTTCGTTGAGTAGTATGTCCAAGGTATGCACCCTACCTATAGAATCGACATAAAAAATATCAAAGTTGAAACCTTCAGCCAGCTCTGGAGATGCGCAGAGAGAACGAAATGAACCGTTAAAGACACTTCCCCTTACAACAGAACCAAGGCGTACGCGGTTGACAGGAGGCCCAAGAGTAATGGAGGAACATACAAGGGCCGTATCAGCGAGACATTGCTCAGGGGAAGAGAATCTCACTGCCACCCCCTCCTTTCCCTTGCACAAGGGAGGAGGTGATCATGATTATGAATAAGCTGGTGGAGGATAGGGTCATTAGCTTTCCGCCGCCAACGCCAAGAGTAAACCCAGAGAAAGACAAGCACGGAGGAAGGTGGTGCAACTACCATCAGATGCCTTACCACAACCTAATGGACTATTTCACCTTGAGGGGGATATTTGCATAGAAAGTAGAGTTAGAGAAGTTTGTAAAGAAAGATCCGGATCGTGTGGAAGTTGACCCCCTCCTGGTCCATACCCAAGGAGGCAGCATAAACATGGTAGGGGCATCTGAACTATACTAGGCTAACGCTCAGATAGAAAAGCTGGAACAAAGCGAAGAGCTATGGCAATTCTTCACCAAACAGGGGGCCAACACAACAAAACAAAAGTTGGCCATCAGGGCGTTGGCCGGAGTATTCCGGTACCCCTTGCAACTATACAGTCGCGACCGTAGCAGCGTTGAGTTCACAACTAAGGAAATGTTGGCCCCCGACCCTCATCACAACAAACTCCTATACATCATGGCAAAGATAGGGGGTTTTGACATGAGAAGATCGATGGTCGACCCGGGAAGCTCTGTTAATTCCATACACTAGAATTAATGAATGTTTGAAAAGTGGATATCAAAGGATTGCCTTTAGAGGTAACAGACTTCAATGGGAACCTGTTTGTCACCGAATGGTCCACTGAATTGTAGGTTGCGATAGGGCCATTTACAATAATGCAAGAGTTCCAAGTAATCTCGGGAAGGACTTGCTATCATACCCTCTTGGGGCATCCACTGATCCACGATCTCACCTTGTTTCTTTGACGTACCACTAATGCATCAAAGCTAGATATCGAGGGAGATCAATAAGGATCCCAGCCACCAGGGCCCCGTTTGACAAGTCCGAGATGCACCTCTAAGACACCATCCACTTCACAGAATTAACAGCCGCACCCACATGAGAGCGAACCTACAAGAATGACAGAATGTCGGAAGAGAAGCAGATGCATCCAAATGATAGGGGATGATAGGAAGGAATACTACACCATCGTCAAAGACAATGAGGATGGCGAACCACCTGTAGCTAAGAAAACGGTTCCTGAGGTATGATTTTGCAATTTGTTTAACGTAGCCTTATTGCAATACATATTAAAAAAAAAAAAGAAAATGAAGTTTATTTTCCAAAAGAGATTCAACCTTAATTTATATTTCCCAAATCAAATATATCCTTTTCTTTCAAAAAAATTGCATTTCTCTAGCAGGAGACTCTAAATAATGTCTCAACCAGTATTGTTTCACCACATCACAAATCGATGTCACTACGGTGTTACCATTAGGCAATAATCCAACCATTGGACATGGCACAAAGGTACAATATTTAAACCTCAATCCTATATAGAATGAATTTCCCAAAATTCGAAACAAATAACAACTCGGACAACTTCAAGAATTGAAACAAAAATGCATTGGAATACTACGATGAAGTCAGAGTGCCTCCGAGGTGCATGACAAATTCCATTGACACGGTCAAGGAACCATTTGAGGAGATTAATCTAGCAACTGACGGAATAGATAAAAGACCTTTATACATATCTGCCAAGCTAGCAGCCGAAGATAGAGGAAAACTCATCGCACTTCTAAAAGGTAAGAAAACATCCTTATTGCAGAAATTTTTAGAGCCCAAAACCAATCTAACCCATGTCTCTCTCATAGAATTTCATGATGTATTTGCCTAGTCATACGACCAGATGCCAACACTCAATTTAGAGCTTGTCTGCCATTCTCTATGCATCGATCCAAAATTCCGGCTAGTGAAGTAGCCGCAAATGATCTTTAAGCTGAAAATAACTCTAAAAATCAAGGAGGAAGTAGAGCAGCTTTTGAAAGTAGGCTTCATCAAACCTATAGCTCACCCTCAGTGGCTCGCTAATGTAGTTCCAATAAAGAAGAATGGGCAACCGAGGTTAGTACCTTTCCCATCTAGTCCCTTAACAATAATAAAACACCCAAATACTAACTTCACCTTATCGTAGATGTTGTGTCGATTTTAGAGACTTGAACAGGGCCTGTCCAAAAGACGAGTTCTCCCTTCCCAACATGGAAGTGTTGATAGACTCAACTATGGGACATGAGCTTTTCTCCTTCCTAGATGCATACAGTGGGTACAACCAAATTTTCATGAACCGCGCATATGCACCCCACACAGCCTTCAGGACACCCATGGCCATAGGGAACTTCTATTACAAGATGATAACCTTCGGATTGAAGATTGTTGGAGCCACATACTAGAGAGCGATGACTAGTGTTTTCCATGACATGATTCACAAGGAAATAGAGTGTTGCATGGACGACATAATTGTTAAGGCAAGAAGAAGAGAGCAACATTTAGAAGTTTTGAGAAAGGTGTTCGCAAGATGCAAAGAATTCAAGTTAAGATTGAACCCACTAAAGTGCGCATTTGGGGTACAATCCAAAAATTTCCTAGGATACCGGGTAGATCAGGCTGGGATACATCCTGATGAAAGCAAGGTTAAAGCCATCTTAGATCTTCTGCCACCAGCGAATGAGTCCTGGTTAAAAACATTTCTAGGAAAAGTTTCATATTTAAGAAGGTTTATCCCCGGCCTCGTACACGTGGCTTTGTCGTTTACGAAATTAGTCAAGAAATCTAATGAATTCAGATGGAACAGGAGCATCAAATTACTTTTGAGCAACTAAAGGCAACATTGTCTAAGGCACCGATGGTGTCAATGCCCAAAGACGAGCGAGAATTCAGAATATACATTGCAACAGGAACAAAAGTTATAGGATGCATGCTAGCACAAGAGGATGAGGGCAAAGTGGAACTCCCCATCTACTACGCCAGTACAACCCTTAAATTAGCGGAAAGGAACTATTCCACATGGAGCAACAGTGCCTGGCCCTGGTTTTTGCTACACAAAAATTTATGCACTACATCCTAGGGCAAAAGGTGAGGCTTATCGCATGAAATGACCCAATAAAGTTCTTCATGGATAGACCTCCTCTCTTTGGCAGAGTCGTCAAGTGGATGATGCAACTCAATGAGTATGCAATAGAGTACACACAACCTAAAGCTATTAAGTGTCAGGCAGTAGAAAACCTATTGGCCACCTTCCTGTCGAGCTCTGACTTTCCCATATCAGGAGAGGTTCCCGGAGACAAACCCATGATCGCCCTAGCCGTAAGTAGAGAGTGGATCCTAACCTTCGATGGGAGAAGCACGAACACCTCGGCTGGTGTTGGAGTAACCTTAACTTCCCCTGACGGGCAAACCTCTACTTACTCATTTAAGCTTCAATTCCCCCGTTCCCACAATATAGCAGAGTACGAAGCATTGGTCCTCAGCTTGATAAAAGCCATAGAAGCTGACGCATAAAAGATAAAGGAAATTGGTGACGCCAAGTTGGTGATTGAACAGCTTGACGGAAGCACGACGGTAAAGGAGCTAACCATCCTACCATATAAGACCCTGATCCAAAAGCTAGTTCGTAGGTAGGCAAAACATTAGGCTAATTGCAAAGTTCCAACTGGTAAATGGGGTGTTATATCATAGAGAATTAGATGATGTAAGGACAAGGTGCTTAGGCAAACCAAAGGCGGAAGCACTGCTGACGAAATTCACAAGGCCAATTGCGGGGATGCCACAAGTACCCTATTCCGTAAACTACAACGGTTAGAGTATTACTAGCCTACGATGAAGTGGGACTCTACTAAGGTACAAAGAAAATGCGATAAATGCATCCTACAGACAGATAGCAGAGAATGTTTAGTAGTTTGCGATGAGTACTGGAGGAAGATGTACATAGAGTACCTGCAGGAACACACAGTCCCCATCGATTTCCAATTGCGAAGGAAGCTATTATCTAAGGTCAAGAGGTTATACCTCTAAGATGGAATGTTGTATAGGAAATCACATGTAGGAAAACCTCTTCAATGCTTAGCTGGTGAGGAGATTGATGACATATTAGAAGTAGCCCATAGCTTTGAACCTGTAGCCCATCAAGGCCAGCTAGCCTTACATAGCCACATCCTACACCTTGGTTTTTATTAGCCGACTATGATGGAAGACACGCAATGGCATGTGCACCGATGTCCCAAGTGCCAAATCCATGGCAAAAGAATCCACAAGCCTACCAACAACCTGCATCTAGTCGTACCCTAGCTCTTTCACACTTGCGGGGTAGACCTCATAGGAAAGACACACCCACCCTCTAGGGGGTAGTGTTTCATCATCGTAGCCACACTACTTCACCAAGTGGGTAGAAGCCATTCCCCTACGACGGTTGTGCAGCCAACATCACAAACTTCCTAAGACAAAACATAGTCCGCAGATTCAGAGTACCAATGTGGATACAAATTGATAACAGCCTGTCCATAAAAAACCAAGAAGTCTATGACCTCCTAGGGCAATATGGGGCGAGATTAGGAATGTCTACAACATATTACCCCAAGGGAAACGGTCAGACAAAGGCTACAAACAAGACACTATTAAGAATGTTGAGCAAAACAATGATCGATAATCAAAGTGATTGGGCAGATAAACTATAGAAAACACTTTGGGCTTATCGCACACAGGCAACACCCTACTCCTTAGTCTATGGTCAAGAAGCAGTACTCCTAGCAGAGATAAAAGCTGTATCCGCTAGGATAGCCTTGGCAATGGGTAAGAAGGTCAGGCCAGAAGACTTAGATGCCTTACTTGTAGACAAATTTGAGGTGGTAGATGAAATTAGAGATGCAGCCTCGCAAAAGCAAAGCCAATACAAACAGGCCCTAGATAACAATTTCAATAGGCACTTAAGGCCTAGAAGCTTCAAAGAAGGGGATAATGTATTAAAGACAACTCTCAATTTAAGACAAGGCAAATCCACAAGAAAGTTCACACCAACATGGGAAGGTCCCTACTTGATAAAAGAAGCCCACCGCTTGGGCTACTATGTACTAAAAACTGTAGATATAGGTGAAGATGATGAAACCATAAATGGTTACTGGTTGAAACCTTATTTTGATTAGCTACGTACTTTTGTAACCACACAAGCCAATGCACATATTTTATGAATAAATCTACTATGTTTTACATGATCTTTTTTTTGTTTTTTGCTTGCGATGAAGTCTAGCATTATCATTACGATAAAGTCGCCCTACCCTTCAATTAAGAATATATGCATCTATGATAAAATGAATTATTCTTTTATTTGCTCATATACATGTCTTGTTCTTAACCATGATTTGTGACAAAAATGAATGATCAATCTTTTATTTGCTTACATACATATCTTACTTATAGACATACAAGTTGTTCCTTTATACTTACAAAGCCTTGGACACCTCGGGCACCTCAGTAATAGTAAGCCCCCGCACCCTAGGCACACATACAAAGCCTTGGACACCCCGTTCACGTTAATAAGCCCCGACACCCCAAGCACACATAAAAAGCCCTGGACACCCCGAACACTTCAGTAAGCCCTGGCACCCTAGGCATAAATTCAAATCCTTGGACACCTTGGGAACCTCAATAAGCCCTAGCACCCAGGGTGCACATAAAAAACCCTAGACACCCCCGGCACCTCAGTAAGCCCCGGTACCCTAGGCACACATACAAAGCCCCAAACACCCCAAGCACTCTACTAAGTCCTACCACCCCGAGCACACATACAAAGCCCTAGAAACCTTGGGCACCTCAGTAAGCCTTGATACCCCAGGCACAGACAAAGCCCTGGACACCCTGGGCACCTTAGTAAGCCCTGACACCGTAGGCACACATACAAAGCCTTGGACACCCCAGACACCTCAGTAAGCCCTAGCACCCCCCCCCCCCCCCCAGGCACACATACAAAGCCCCGGACACCCCAGGCAATCTATTAATCCCTGGCACTTTGGGCACACATACAAAGCACTAGACACCCCAGGCACCTCAGAAATCCTAAGAACCCCAGGCACAGACAAAGCCCTGAACACCCCAGGCAATTTAGTAAGCCCCGGAACCCCAGGCACAGACAAAGCCCTGGACACCCTAAGCACATAATAAGCCCCGGCACCCTAGGTACATACAAATCCCTAGCAACCCCAGGAACAAACAAAGCCCTGACAACCCTAGGCACAGAGAAAGCCCTGGCAAACCCAAGCACAGAGAAAGCCTTGGCAAACCCAGGCACAAACAAAGCTTTGGCAACCCCATGCACCGCCAAAGCCTTGGAAATTCCAGGCACACCCACACCTCCATGTAACCATTGGGGGGCTTCATCGATGACAAAAGTGATTTCTACTCAATTCATACAAACACTCTAGCAAATCACGATGAATTAATAGAAAATAAACCCCATCTATCTCAACATTAACAATAAAACTTCGCTAGCAAATGGTACTTTGTTCCTCCAAACATAGTTGCGATGAAAGTCCAACCTATGCTACCTACTTATATCAAGATCGAGCCCAGCTCACGATATAACTAGAACGATACAAGGAGGGTCGGCACGACTCTTGCACAAGGACAACACACGTCCACTAAATCATCGGAGGCTCTATTGACAGAACGCATGACCCCCCACCAAAATTCACAAACAACAGATACCCACTCCCACAACAAAATCTGGGAGACCAAATTTCATCCACACAACATTGACAATAATATGCCACTTGCACTAATGAGCGTGACAGGCTTAGCGTCCACCGCACAACTCATCAATAGTTTGCGATAAGGCGACAGCCCACACCACTTGTCTTCTCTAAATAACCCGCGATAAAGTGACATTATGCTCACCTTCAGTTACGATAAAACCGACTAGGGACTTCGTTAATTTATGCCTACTGTTGCACCTTTATTTTATGACAAGCACAAACACAAGAGCAGTTTACCGTGATCAAGTTTTCTACTTATTAAAACCATGGATTATCACTCAAAAAGTCCAGCCAGAAGACTAAGTAATAACAAACAACACACTTAATAACCCGTATAAGAACACTAGTAACCCCATTCAATTTCCTTACACATTGCCATAAATGCTACCGCGTAGGATAAGAAACACATAATAAGATTGACAAAGTTAAACACAATCGAATACTTCACGATATATGACAAAATTTATACTAAACATGATAAACTTTTGCACTATTTAACAAAAATTATACAATAACGGGACAACCCCGGAATAGTCCATTACACCACAACAAAATTCATAATCACTTGGCCCACTCTTTCCATATGGCGGATATGGTGTCCAATACCCCGCTAGTTTCTTCAAACTTCTTCAAGTTTTCTAACTTCGCCTAGTAGTCTTCGAGGATCTACTCCTGCCGCATACATTCTTCCCTTAGATCCTCGAGCTTCTTCGTGACTCTAACGATGACTGCCTCATTGCGTCTATATTCTCAAGCAGAGGTCTCCGAGCTTCATACGCTGTCAGCTCACCCACCTTTGCTTCATACTCTGCCACTAGTTGGCGTTGGCTAGCACAATGCGCGACAAGGTCTGCAACCCTCCTAGCAGCTTCGGCCAACCTTGCTTTTGCTGCTTCCACACGATGGCGCACGCCCCTCAGAGACCGTCCATAAACTAACGGTGACTTCCTAAGGCCATCCCTCCAAAATACATGCGCCAGTAGAATGACATGTTCTTCAATATTTGCAATGTGGAAGCCGATTGTTCACAAGTCCTCAACCACTGAGCAAGGACAAACCACGACATTTGGTCGAGAGGGAGGTTCATAATCTTGGACATCATCGTTGCAAGAGTATTTAGTGCCAGACCAACGATGATGGAGGGAAGTTCGAATGGTAGCAGCTAGCCAAAGCGAATAATCGCCTTTGCAAATCTCACTACTGCCCCCGTCACTACAAACCTATCACTCCAACGAACACCCAGACGAATCATCGCGAAAGGCAATATAACACAACTCATAAATATGCCCCCAAGAAAATGGAACACTGTGAAACACTTACCTAGATGTAATGATGCACCTAGCACTGTCACTTAAACACTAGAAACCCAATTGACACACGTGGCACCTCTTATACTAGAATCAACGAAATGATGACTACGGCCACAGCTTTGTCATCAACCACCTCTCATGCCCACTATCAAAATGCTGCACTCATTACCATAGTTTGCTTTGTCTTTTGATGATTTTCTTCCTATCAACAGTTAAAGGGGACTAGAGCACACAATCAATGAGCAACATTGGCTGTTGCCAGAAAACAAACACGAACGCAGGGTGCATGGGATCAACACAAAACCACAAAGCAGGCAGAAACACCAGACCCAATGCACACATGTGAAACTACCGCAAAACCTGAAGATGAAAAGCAAGGGGCTAATGTAATGTAGGTATATACAACTCACCTAAACCCTCAAAGAACACTCAGACACCAAGAGTAACACCATAGAAGCACTTACGAGTAGCTTGCAATCAACCCCCACACTGCGATGAACTTGTAATACATCGCCACCTTTGCGATGAACCCACAACACATTAAGCAAAATCGTGATAAATGCGTGATCCACCAACTCTAGCCATTGTCCGAACCTAAATAAACTTCAGAAAGACCCGTCCAAGAGACCCAAGCACACCTAAGTGTGCAATAAAGCCAAACTTGCTATGACGTGCAATGAACTCACAACCCGCGAGCCCGCTCTAGATGACGGGTTAGAAAGGACAGTAGACCGAGCCCATGGCAAGGCCTGCGTGTGACTGGACACATGCGAACCCATGACAACAAAGGACTTTGCGAACCACCACATGGAACTAACGAAGTACCGACTACCAAATGGTGGCATCATTGTTGCCACATAGGATTAGTCATGATGCATGGAAAGGTAGTAGCACATGTGAGTAATGAGGGATCTCAAGGATAAGGAAAGCTAATTCTTGAGAATATTCTCATGACACACGTGGTGATACCCCAGTATGCACATCCAATAATTAACAATGAATCAAATATTCCCTTCCGCTGTACGGAGCGAATATCTTCATCTCCTACTTTTTAGGATCTAGGGACATCCTCCATAAATAGAGGTCCTTCTCACATTAGAACTCATCGGATCCTAATCATTTGTTACTGATACTCTCGAGTACCTTTACCTTCCTTCACTCTTAAGGATTCTCTTCACCTTCAAAGAGACCGCTCCCCAACCTAGCTTAACCCCCCATTCTATAGAAGGTGAAGAAAATACTTCAAAATGATGTTAGAGTTTTAGGCGATCTTTGGTCCAACTTTTCATTCTCTCATTCTTATTCAAGATGAAATTCTAAAATGGACAAGAATGAGTGAAAATAGGTAGAATGAGAAGAGATTGCTATGAACCAATGCTTTCAAAACCAGACCGGAAAAAATTGGGAATTGGTTAAGTTTTCGGTTTTGGTTATACTATAAGCTAGAAATCTTGAAAAACCCATTGATAAGGTTAGAGAACCACTGACCTAGGGGGTCGAACTACTAAACCATTCAACCTTGACAATAGTTTATAGGTTCTTTTTTATTTTTCCTATATTTAAAAAAACAAAAACAAAAACATCTAACCATGTCCTAACTCCCTATCGAATTCATAATGGCTAGGGTTCAAACGAAAGTCATTTTCGTTCTTCCCTTTCCAGCTCTCAGCTGTTCAGTAACCTTCGGTGACTTGTGGTGGCCATGACCTAAGGTGAAGTACGGCAACTCATGTTAACCAACAACGGCGATTGAGACTTCATCTACAGCAACCTACGATGACAAGTTGATGTATTTCTCAATCTGAGCCTAAGCCATCGAGTGCAAGGATTTGCAGTGGCAACTAGCATTTCAATCAATGGCGACCATTAATTATAAACCAAAAATTGCAATGACCAACGGTTTAATTAGTTTCATCATTGGTTTGTAGCAGTTTGTAGTGGCATTTTTTGGTTTTTTGCTCTTTAGTTAGAATTGTAGTAGCAATCATCGGTGACCAAACTACAATCCACTAGCAGTGATTTCCCCTCTTTATGAGCCCAACACCATCACACCACCATTACCGGGGTCGATAAAACTGTGAAGGTATAAAATGCTTAAATTAATTCCAATCAATTCTTAGAATGTAGTTTAATCAATTTCATCATTGATTTATAGTAGTTTGCAGTGGTGACAGTTTCTTGATTTCTGCTCCTCAATCAGAGTTGCAACAACAATCATCGATGACTAAACTACAATCCATCAGTGGTGATTTTCCCCTCTCTGTGAGCCCAACTCCATCACACCACTTAAAATTTCTATTTCTTGCTTATTTAAATCAAATCATTTTTGTATTATTAATTCTTTTCAATTCCTTGCTTATTTTCTATGTTTGATTTTTGTATTATTATTTTTTTCAATTCCTTGCTCATTTTTATTAGTTATTGCTTCTTGATTCTTGTTATGATTTTTATTCAAATCCTTCTTGATTCATGCATGGATTCATTGAAGCAAGATTTCATTGCATATATTTTGTGTAAATGAGTGTGCTTGTATGAAGGGATTTTATATTTTATTTGGTTCTTTTAGTCAATAAATGTGTTATTCTGATTTGTTTTTGAGTTGGGTTTCTTTGGTTGAATTAAAATGGTTGAACCCCAAACTCTGAATACTAGTCAATCTTATTCAATTCAATTCCATCACAAGAGTCTATTTCATCAAATGCTAGAGCAAAAATTGGTCCTGCATGGGAACATGTTTCCCTTAAAGTTGACCCTCTCAATGGAGTAATGTCAATGACATATCTTTATTGTCAAGAGACTTTTAAAGGGGGAGGGGTTAATAGGATGAAACAACATCTTGCCCAAAGGAAAGGTGATATTGCAGTTTGTCGCAAAGTACCATATGATGTGAAATACAAAATGAAGCCGTTGTTGAGTGAAATCAATGAAAGAAAAGAAGTGAAAAACAATCTATTCATTTTGTTGATGACACTAGAACACAATGTAAAAATTAATGATGATGATGATGTTGAGATTAGGGAAATAGATCCACCTAGTACACATGATACTTATCAAGGGAAGAAACCAACTATATCGGGAAAGGGGAAAGCACCTTTAGGGCTAATAACTAGCCATATTGCTCCACGGACCACTCCAAGTGCAAAACCTAGTATTAAGAGTGTATTGGCATCTAAGAGAGCAATTAATTTTGTGGATTGTACTGTTATGAAGTGGTTGTAAGATGCTTGTATTCCTTTGAATGCTTTGCATTCAAGATATTTTCAACCTATGCTCGATGCACTTGCTACTATTGGTCAAGGTACAAAGCTCATTCATATCATAGGACCAATTTGTTGAAGGGTTTGTTTTAGGAAGTTCAAATGTTTGTTGATAAACTCCGTGAGCAATGGGCTACATTTGGTTGCACTATAATGGTTGATGGTTGGACAAATACATGTGACCAGACATTTATTAAGTTTTTAGTGTATTATCCTACAAGAACTACATTTGTGAAGTCTATATACGCTTCTAAAATAGTGAAGAGTGTAGAGAATTTGTTTCTTTTGTTTAAAGAAGTTACTGATTGGGTAAAATTAAAAAATGTTGTTCAATTAGCCACTAACAATGCTGCAAATTATGTATCTGCAAGAAGATTGTTGGAAGAAGAATTTCCATGGATTTATTGGTCACTTTGTGCAGCACATAGTTTGAACTTGATGTTGAAGGAAATTAGGGAAGTGGATTATGTTAATGTGGTTCAACGTGCATCTAAAATTACAAAGTTTGTTTGAAATCATATTTTTTTGTACTATCAATACTAAGGAAGAGACCTGGTTGGACTGAGATAGTATGCCCTGGAGCCACTTGCTTTGCAACTAATATCATTGCATTAGATAACATTTTGAAACACATGCATGATTTGCAAAATTTGGTGACTAATTGGAGTTTTAATGACTCTAGGTATGCAAAAGATGCAAAGGGGAATGAAGTGATAAAAATAGTGCTAGACTTTGAATTTTGGAAACAATGCAAAATGATTGTGGGTTTTACATCACCTCTTATTAGTGCATTGTGACTTGCTAATTCCGAGTTTAGGCCTGGAATGGGGTATATGTATCATGTTATGTTAAAGGAAAATGAATCATTCAAAAAGTATTTCAATGATAACAAAGTTGAATATAGCCCAATCATGTAGATTATTGATAGAAGATGGAATAGACAAATGGGTCAAAGGCTTCATATTGCGAGGTATTATTTTAACCCGACCTTCCAATATGATGTAAAATCAAAAGTCACATCCCCTATCATTATGCCGGGAGTATTTTATGTCATTGAAAAGCTTACAATCAAATCAGATTATGTGGAGATAAAGCTAAACAAAGAGCTTATTATTTTTGAAACTTGTGGTGGTGATTTTGAAAGACCTTTCTCAATTAAGACATTTAAGACAATGCCTCAAGGTAATAAATATGTTTTTCCCTATAACATGTTTGTTGTTTCAATTTTATTTTATAAATTAAATCAACTCCATTTCATTGTGTTTAGGTGAATGGTGGTCGAGATTTGGTGGTGTCACTCCAAATTTGAAAAGAATTTCTGCACAGATCCTTAGCCAAACATGTAGCTCATTTGGATGTAAACATAATTGGAGTGTTTTTGAATGTATACAGAAGAAGGGAAGGAATAGGTTGGAGCACTAAAGGGTCAATAACCTAGTATATGTTCATTGCAACTTGCATATAATGGATGGGTAAGTATTTTATGTTTCATAATTGTTTATCTTTTATGCTTTCATTGCATCTAATTTTATCATTTGTTACTTTATAGTAGAAAAATTGAAAGTCTTGATCCAATTAGGCATGAACATGTTGATGTTGTGGAAGATTGGATAGTGCATTATGATGAAAATCCTCTATTACTTGATGGTTATAAGAAGTATGATATGTTTAAAACTAATGAGACAACAATTCCAGTTATGGAAGAACCATTAACAAAAAAGAGCTAGGACTGATGGTATCTATTATTGATATTATCTCATATACATTTCCATACCTGAGTCTTTTGGTTATTTCTTGAGTTCTAATTTTTTGTTTTCATTCTTTAGATTGTGACTATGATTTTTTCTTTGAGGTATGGGGAATCTTGAAGGAAAGTACATCCAACACCTAGCTTGGAGATGTAGATGAAACACAACCTCCCTAAGATGAAGATGATGATGAAATACTACTTGGCTTTAGTTAGTAGTTGGTACCATTGAGAAATGAAGCTAGCATATCTTGAGAATTTGGATGATTGGATCAGTACAATTTATACGTTGTGCTTAAAATTTTGATTTGTGTTTAATACTTGTTGAACTTGGTTTGTGATCTTTTTTATTTTTGAGTACATAAGTAATGTGATTAATGAATTAGGAATGCATGATTTTATGGCAAATTTTCTTCTCTTGTCTTCTTAGTGTTTTTGAATAAGAAGCCTAGAGGGCAAACATTGAGAAAGTTAACTATATAAAGGGATTCATTTCCATTTGTAAAGGTAAGGGCATTTTTAAAGCAAATTCATTGAGTTGCAATTTTTGATGTACAACTAATTGAAATTGCTATGAATAAAAGTGGCTTGGTTAAAGCAGAGAAATTTGATCTTCAAGATACTCAAAGGTACTTGAATTTTTCCCTCATTTTCTTCAGTATGACAAATTATAATAGCATGAATGTTTAGGAAAACATTGTTTGAAGTTTAGTGAACTCTATATTCGTATGAACTAGATAAGCAAATTGTTTGAAATTTAAGAAGAACATTGTAACCTTAGTGAACTCTATGTTTATATAAACTAGATAAACAAATTGTTTGAAGTTTAGGAAAATATTATAAGTTTAGTGAACACTATGTTTATATGAACTCAACATTTTTGTTTATTTTGTGTATTTTCTTTTTTTTTTTTTGCAATTTTTTGTGTTTATTTTTCTGTATTTTTACAAATTTCTTTTTTTTTTTGTATTTTTTGTATTTTCTGCAAGCATATGACTAAAACATACTACTTCTGTTTTTTTATATATTTGTTTCTGTGTTTTTTTTTTCTGTTTTTTACAATTTTCTATGTTTTTCTGTATTTTTTGGATTTTGTTGTATTTTCGGAACATGTATGAGTATGACTAAACACATCCTAACTTCTGTTTTTTTTCTGTACTTTTTTGAAAAATTCTGTGTTTTTTTCTGTATTTTATAAGACATATGACTAAATACATCATACTTCCTTTATTTTTTTCTATACTTTTTGGATTTTTTTTTGCATTTTTTCTATGTTTTCTGTATTTTATTATTTTTTTATTTAGATAGTTTTACTTTTCCATATGATGTTTTTTTCTGTATTTTTTCTATATTTTCTTTAGTTTTTATGATTTTTTTTATTATTTATAAATGTTTTTTATTTTTAATTAATTTATGACATAACGAGTCGAACCTTTTGACTTGAAAAATAGTCCCCTGACTGGTTCTACTTCCAGATTAGTTTTCAAAACCTTTCTCTGAACCAAACGCTGTATCTTAAAAAAAAAAATCTTTTCAAACTTGCAAGTGCCTTATGTTGCTCATTTTCATTCTTAAAAAAAAAATATGTTAATAGTCAAATAATTGGCCTAGGTCTCTTAAATTGTTGGCATATGTTTACCACTGGATGGTCGGTGTTCAATGCCTATTGACATAAGTTTCCATGGCAGTCTGCCAATAAACATTTACGTTAGTGGTTTTGTAGAGTTAAGCCAGCGGTTTATGACCACTGGCATATAGTTTCTTTAAAGTCAGAAAATGACCTAGATGAGGCATGGTTATTTTTCATGCTGAAGATTACCTCAAATTTTATGCTATGAACTGATTCTTCATTACAAAAAGAATGAGGCCTATGGCAAGAATTTTATAACCAAACGCTCTAATATTAATATATTATTCATTCTTGCCTTTTTTTTTTTTGCCTAGAACGAATAAGCATGGCCTTAATTGATGCAATCCATATAAATATGGATCATGTGAAACAAAAAATCGCTATGATTGACGTTTCTTTTTATCTTAAGTTAGGATGTTTGCACAACGGTAGTTACATCAACACGATGATTTCAAGAAACCTTTCAACATAAATTCTATGATTACCAGGGAGGTAGCTAATGGAACGCTATAAATCCCAACATAAAATGGAATGAATAACCGTTTAAAAATTGAATTGCAACAATTTAAATACATGGCGATAAGCTCAACAACTCCAGGTTGATTAGGTGCTGCAATTTGGGGCACCCTTCCATGATGTCGAGTTCCTTCTTTCTAGTTTACTTACGCTCCACAACTTTAAGGGTTTTATTCCCCCAATATAATGTTCTATAAAATTCACCTCGGTATTCATTTGTTGGTTTCCCTTTACAATGACTAAGGCCGTGTTTGGCATCGATGCCATTGCCCCAAAAAACAGTGCCAAGTTTGAAATCAATAATATGAAGAGAAGAACTTCAAGAATGGTTCAACTATTGATTCTCACTAGAACCATGATCAATATATAGCTGAGTTAGTAGACTCCAAGTACAACAAGATAAGAATTATCCATCTAGTTTATCTAGAGAAGAAGAGAATCCTAGACAAACTATAAGAGAGATTAATTAGATTTGTTGGAGTCTTGATCTTTATTTGATGATGTGGTAACATCGATGACATGGCATCATTACTCCTAATGCGCCCCCTCAAGCAAATGGGCATGGGAAGCACATGTTGCTTGTCAACTAACGATGTGAACTGTGGTGTCGGCAAGGGCTTCATGAAAATGTCAGCAAGCTGATTAATGGAGGGGATATACTAGATGTGAAGAGCACGCTTAAGAAGGAGATCCCGTAGAAAATGGAAATCAACCTCAATATGGGAGGTGCGGGCGTGAAAAATTGGATGTGAAGCAAGGTAGCAGGCACCTACATTATCGCAATGAAGAGTTAATGTTGAAGATAAGCAAACTGCGAGATCTTTCAAGAGAGACTAAAGCCAAAGCAACTTAGTGGTAGTGTTGGTGAGAGAATGAAATTCAGCCTCAGTACTAGAGCGTGCAATAGTTTGCTATTTCTTAGCACTCTAGCTAACAAGATGAGGTCCAAGAAAAATGCAATAACCTCTAGCGGATCGTCGATAATCTAGACAGCCAAACTAGTCTGCATCAGAGAATGCAATAAGATGTATGGACAACTTTGAGGAGAAAAACAATGCATGGTCCAGAGTATGTTTGAGATATTGAAGAATGCATTTGATAGTCGTCCAATGTTCATTAGTGGGATTATGCAAAAATTGGCAGGCCTTGTTTATTGCAAAGCTGATGTTAGGCTGAGTGAGAGTGAGATACTGGAGCCACCAACAATACTCCGATACTAAGAGGGATCAGAGAGAGGTGAGCCATGGAGTTTAGATATCTTGGCAGAAGTAGGCATTGGAGTTGAAAGAGGCATGACTCCTTCAAGGCCAACATGGTGAAGAAGATCAATGATATATTGTTGCTGGCTAAGATAAAGACCAATAGTATTTCTATGAGCTTCAATCCCCAAAAAGTAATGTAAAGGTCCAAGGTCCTTTAGTTTGAAGGCGCGGGTCAGGCCATAAATCAGAGACTGAGTGAGAGATGGTGAAGTTCTAGTGAGTAATACGTTATCGACATATAATAATAAGTAGACACGATAATCCCTTCGGGAATAAATGAATAATGATGGATCACAATGTGAAGCTCGAAATCCCAACTCAGTAAATTTGGTACTGAGATGAGAAAACCATGCTCGTGGGGCCTGACGAAGCCCATAAAGGGCTTTGGTTAATTTGCAAACATGAGATGGGTGATCGGCATCTTCAAAGCCCCTTGGCTACCGCATGTAAATGTTTTTTGTGACAAGTCCATTAAGGAAGGCATTGCCGAAATCCAATTGGTGGACATCCCACTGCTGAGAGAATACAAGAGACAAGATAGTCTGAATGGTGGCTAGTTTAATAACCGGATTGAAAGTGTTTGAAAAATCAATGCCTAGTATTTGTGTGAAAACCTGAGCCACTAAGCGGGCTTTGTACCGATCCAAAGATCCATCTCATTTTCTTTTTATTTTATATACCCACTTAGATCCGACCATATTCATGGAGGAGTGACATGGTACAAGCTCCCACGTTCCATTTTCTACGATAGCATGGAACTCTGTAGCCAAGGAGGCATCAAGCCAATGTTTATGTTTGGAAGTTTGGGAGTAAGAAGTAGGTGCAATTTTAGCAGCCGCCACCTTAAAGTTAAAGCAAAGGGGTAGGAGATATCGAGTGGCGATAGAAGCAACCGGAGGATCACTAGAGCTCATGGACCAGAGTTACCATAGAACGGGTGCAAACTTGAGGAGCAGGAACTGGGTGAGTGGTATCTAAAATTTCTTGAACTGGTCAAGTACGGAGACGAGCCTGAGGCGAAGAGTCAACACTATCAGGGTTGTCAACAGGCGCTACAGAAGAAGTATCTGATGCCGGTGAGGATGGCAACATCAATGGTGAGGAAGATCGTTGATCGGTGGCTAGTGAAGAAGCAGGATTCAATAAGGGAGTTGTACAAACTAGAAGGAGTGAAACAACCCCGGTGCTAGAGAAAGAAGATGTTGCTGGCGATGGAGTCCCCAGGAATGACTACTCGTTGATGACAACATGATGACAATATATATATATATCCGACTAGGTTTTACATCATAGCAACGATACCCTTTGTGAGAAGAACTATACCCCAAGAAGATGCAAAGTGAGAATTTGAATTCCATCTTGTAACGATTATGTGGCCGCAAAAACGAATAGTAGGCACAACCAAAAGTACGAAGAAGAGAGTAATCAGGTGGTTGGTTGAATAGAACTTCATATGGAGACTTTCCGATGAGAGAAGGTGTTGGGATTCGATTGATTAGGGAAACTGCAATCTCAGTGCATCGGACTAAAAATTCTGAGGAAGAGATGATGATGTCAGTAAAGAGAGGGTGGACTCTATCACTCACTAGTGTTTGCATTCAATTGTATCATTCTGTTCATGAGTGTGTAGGCAGGCAAGCCAATGTCCAATGCCTTGCGAGTCGAGGTATTGTGCGAGCCATCTGTATTCTTCTCCACATTTAGATTGAAAGAGCTTAATTTTTATATTAAATAAATTTTCAACATGCCTCTTAAACTTGAGAAAAATATCAAATATATAAAATTTCTGATGCATGGGAAAATTCAAGAAAATTTAGAAAAAGCATCTACGAATAAAACATAACATCTAAATCCACTATTAGAAGTTATCGAGGAAGGCCCCCATACATCAAAATAGACTAATTCTAATGGACGACTACAAGAAGTAGAAGATGTTGAAAATGGAGAACGTTGGCTTTTGCCTAGCTGACACGAACCACACACTTGTGAACTACATGAACCACTGTAGGGAAGACCAAATTGTGAAGGACACGTTGAACAATTTTGATAGAAGTATGTCCAGGTCGATGACGCCAAACTCAAACTAAAGCTTTCTCTCCAATAAACACAATGACATTACTAGACTGAGAAGACAGATCAATTTCTGCTGAAGTAGGAGCCCATCTTTACTGGGTCCTCGAAGTAGAACTCTTCCCATATGGTCCTTTAAGAGAAAAAATGAGGGATGAAATTCAAAAATAACATTGTTATCTCTTGTAAATTTGTTGTCGGATACTAGATTGTGAAGACATATCAATTTTTGCTATAGTAGGAAATTGATAGAGTCCACCTTTACTAGGTCCTCGAAGTAGAACTCTTCCCATATGGTCCTTTAAGAGAAAAAATGAGGGATGAAATTAAAAAATAACATTGTTATCTCTTGTAAATTTGCTGACAGATAACAATTTTTTTGTAATAGATGGAACATGATAAATATCTTGAAAATAAAATTGATTGTCACCATGAGAAATAACAGAAGAACCAATGTTTTCAATTTGAAAACCTGCTCCATTACCGAATTTCACCTGATTAGACCCACCATAGTCTGATTGAAATTGAAGGTTATCGAGCTCGGAGGTGATGTGATGCATTGGTCCCGAGTTAGGATACAACACTGGATTGAACTATGAAGAGTTGTCGGTGTGAAACACAGCTTGTTAAGAAGTGATAGGATTTGGAGCAGTGGGGCGATCACCACCAAGAAAAGAAATATCAAATCGGCGATGACACTTCCATACGCCATGGCTTGGGATGTTGCACAACTAACAGATAATGGTGTTACATCCTCTACCATGGCCAGGACCATTAGTGTAACCACCACGACTGCCTCTACCTCGGCGATGCTAGAAATTATTGCATGGCTACTGAGAGTTGTCCTTGTTGCCGGACAAAGCAAGATTAGCAGAGGCATGATCATCTGTTTTGGTAGATTGATTTTTATCACAGAGCAAAGATTCATGATCATGTAATTGACCAATAACATCAGAAATTCCTAATTTATCAAGATCAAATCAATTAGTAATGGTAGTAATAATCAATTCATACTCAATCCAAACCTGGATAAAATATATAAAACAAGATGTTGTTTTGAAACATGTTCAACAACAACAAAGAGATTATTAGCAATACCCTTCGCTTTTTTAACAAATTTTGAAATAGAAAGTGTACCTTTCTTGAGACTCTAAAGTTGTCTCTGTAGTTGGAGAATTCTGGACCTGGAGTGTGAAGCAAAGGAGTCTTCTAAAGCACTCCAAACTTCAGTTGAGGATGACATACCTACAACCTAGCTGAGAACACCTTCAATAAGTGATAAAGTTATCCAACTTAGCAACAATTGATCTAATTATTACTAATGATTGAATGCTGGGTTGAGAATCTTCCTTGATGGATCCTCTGGGTCATCAACCTCTTCAAGAGGAGCGCGTTTTTCCTTCAACCATTCCTATTAATTTATGGGTCCTGAGAATGGGTAGAAGTTGTGCATGCCATAAGAGACAGTTGTCGATGTTCAACCTGATAGGTGAGTTATGCATGATGTTAGCATTGTTGTTGCAGCTCTTGGAGTTATAGCTGAACCCAATGATCTAAGATTGTTGCTACCTCCTTTGGATGGAATGTTGATCGATAACATGTTGATATCGGATCTGATGCCAAGTATGAAATAAACATTATGAAGAGAGAAGAACTTCAAGAATAGTTTGGCTGATGACTCTCACTAGAACCATGATCAATTAGGAATGGCAACAGGGCGGGTTTGAGGCAGAGAGTACATTCCCCATCCCTGACCCCGACGAGGAAAGGAATCCCCCTTCCATCCCCGAATCCCAGAAACTAAGAAAGGGAGAGAGGACCATTGGGACTTGGGAGAGTTTATGTCGATGATGACTGATGAGAGAGAGTCCAAAGGGTGACAGTGACGGCGATGATGACTGCGACGAAGGTCGGCGGTCTGTGAATTGGCGACAAAGACGAAGTCTCTTCCTCAGTTCTCTGGCCTCTCCTCTGTTCGATGTCCGACGGGCGAGTGGGCAGTGGCAACAGTCAGCAATGGCGGTTGGTAGTCGGTGGTTGACGAATCGGCGACGAAGACGAAGCTAGGGTTTATTGGTTTTGTGGTTTAGTCGCCTCTTTTGAGTCTTCTCTGTCAAAGACAAAAGAATGAAGACTGGTAATTGGTTTAGTCGAGGGTTAAGGGTTTTCCAACTTTTCAAGTTTTCTTGATTTCTTCGAATTATGTTTTAGACTTATAGTTTTTACTGTTTTATAAATAAATTAATAATTATTATACTTATATAATATATAATATTAATCGAGGATGGGTCGGGATGGGGATTGCATTCCTCGTCCCCATCCCCAACCCTAACCCCGCCAAGGTACCTCCCCGATAAGGGACGGGGAAAATTGCCACCCCTATGATCAATATATAGCTGAGTTAGTAGACTCCAAGTACAACACAAACTAGTACTGATTACAAAGTTAAGAATTATCCATCTAGTTTATCTATAGGAGAAGAGAATCCTAGATAAAATATAAGAGAGATTAACTATATCTGTTGGAGTCTTGATATGTATCTGATGATGTGGTAACCATCGATGATATGGCATCATTACTCCTAATATGCCACATCGGCACCATGTCAGGAAAAGCAGTGCCCTAGAAAACGGTTCATGTTTGGTTCCGTTTTTTCAAAAGAAAATGTTGCCCATGGTTTAAGGGAACGTCGAATTCAACGTTTGATTCCAGCCCGTTGCTGCCAACGCTACAGTGACAGGGCACCGATGTAACAACCAGTGCTGTACTGAAGCAACGGCATCGATGCCAAATACTTACTAAATTAAGTTTAAGCAGCAAAAATTGTATTAAGATCCAGTTTATGTGGCATGTAGAATTATCAGGTGGAACACATCTCTGTCAGCTGAAACTGATCAACTGCAACAGCATATCAAAGTGAATAAAAATCTTAAATATGACGTTCGTCGTCGTTGTCGTTGGCGTCTTCCAGTATGTCTACTCTCAAGAAATTAAAAGGAGCCATCTATCCAATCAAAGCAAAGTAGAAAACAGGTAGGTGTGCTACGGGATCCCACGCCGATTTGTTTTACTAAACCACCATGTTGGACTTGGACCCTCTTCCCCTCTCCTTACTATTTAATAAGTAATCAAGTAATCTAAGTAGTTTACATCATGGATCACATTTTCTTAGTATACACAGACAAATTGTGTGACTTGTAGGCTAAAACCAATGTAGTATGTCGCCCATCAATTCGGAAAGTTTATCCATATTAGTCTTAGATGTTAAATCACTGATTCGGTGTGCTTGCATGTGCACTGTACACGCACTGTAGTGGATACAGGACAGAGGTAGGTAGGTTGTTGTTCTGTCTTCTGTGGAGTCCCCTCTGAACTCTATTCCTTCTTCCTAACATCCATGATCCAACCTTTTAACGCTAGCTTCTTTTGTACCTAACTGGTTCTTAACTTGTTATAGATCTAGTAGTAGACTCAAAGCTCGATCGCTGTATGTTGATATCTCACCTTCTCCTCTGAAATGATGTTTAGAAAGGTTAAGAAGAGAAGAGTTTGTAAGAGGGATGGGCGCTCACGCAACCAAGAATTTGTTTCTCTCTTGTTGAATTTTTGACCAAATCAAAACCCTAAGAGGATCCCACCACCAACGAAAATTCAAAGGCACACTGCTGCCCTTTATTTAATTAAAGAAAGGGAAATGCCAAGGTACGTTCCATTAATACACTTTGCGTATATATGCAAATGTTTCTATTTTTATTTTTACTTGAAAAAACATTTCTTTCTTTTATGTAAGATTATTATGAGCAGACAGGTTGAACGGAAGAATCTTCCGCTTTCGTTCTTTGGCGATATTGGTTTCCCTGTAAGAAAACTCTTATCATCATCACTGTGATTTTAAGACTATTAATTGTTGAACTAGCCCAACCAAATCTCCATTTTTATATAATCTCATATGCAATTGAAAACACCAAGCTCGCACGTTTATAAAAGTATTTTTTCCATTTTTTTTCCCTTGAGATGAACTTGAACTGTGGTGAAATCATTGGTCCAGAAAAGAAAAAATAAATGGTGATTTTACGTGATTATCATCCCCATCTATTCTTTTAAATGATTGAGTGTTTATTAAGGTGAGAGGCGACGGCCATTCTTCTATCGTTGTCTGTCAGCGAATGAGGGAGAACTGCGAGTCTTCTTCACACTGATTAGTGATTACAACGTAACAATAAAAACACATTTATCTGTGTTGCCGCCGGTAAGACTTCTTCGATCATGTCCAAGTCACCACCGAGTGCTGACTCGTTCTTCTCACTACCCCTTCAGTTGAAATCGAGCCATGACGTTGATTGTTTGCCCAATCAAGGGGGTGGATCTTCAATGGAACGGTGCAGATGAATTTGGATGCATGTTTACATCTTGTGTTTATTAATTTTCTCTCTACGAAGAGTTTTAATATATATGTATTTAGTCCACATCATAGTCAATAATTTGAGTAATATTCCAGCTGGAATTCTGAAGAGGAAGCCCTCTGGAAGTCGCAATTATATTTACGTGTTTATCCTGTTCTCAGCTGCCTATTATTCTTTATAAGTTTACTCTCTCTCTCTCTCTCTTGGTGAGGGTTACAGGTTACCTACCTGACGTAGAGTTATTGTAAAGCAGGGACGTGGTCAACGGAAAAATAATCCGAACCGATGACACGCTTCTGTAATCAACTGAAACAAAAGCATGGCAATGGGGGTGCGGTTAATGCTAAAATTGTCGTTGTTTCTTGTCACTGATGACACTTTCAAAGTCCGCGAGTTAAATCCTATTCCATGCTTTATATTAAACCTACTCCTATCTATGAATATTAAAAGGATTTCAACTCTCGACAACTGGCAAATGACCAAAACTCAGCTTCCCTTTATATATATATATATATATTCTTTCTTCCAAGCATCTTCTCTAGCTGCGGACTTCAGAGCCACCATTTGTTCCATCTGCTGCTTGTTTGTCTGAATTAGATCATGGGTGTCTTCAACGTTCGGACCGTGGTGTGGATACTCGTGCTTCACGTCTGTCTGTTTCCTCAACTGGGATCGGCTCAACTTAGACGAGACTACTATGCAAATACCTGCCCCAACGTCGAAACCATCGTTAGAAATGTGGTCACCCAAAAGTTCCAACAGACCTTCGTCACCGTCCCTGCAACTCTTCGTCTCTTCTTCCATGATTGCTTTGTTCAGGTCCCCAATAAATACCATCAAACAAACGCTAAACATTACATTTGTTGTTGTTTTTAATTTTAAGGCAGAAATCTATGCCATGTCAGTGAGATATACGATATTTAATTACAATCTCTGATGATTATCTCCTAATAACCTCAATTTGGTATATTGATTTACAGGGTTGTGATGCTTCTGTTATTATTGCGTCTACGCAAAACAACCAGGCAGAGAAAGACCACCCGGACAATCTGTCGCTGGCCGGAGACGGGTTTGACACCGTCATCAAGGCCAAGGCAGCTGTGGACGCCGTCCCTAGTTGCAAGAATAAGGTCTCCTGTGCGGACATCCTTTCCATGGCCACCCGTGATGTCATTGCTCTGGTACGTACGTTTGATCGTTCATGTCTTGCTCTAAAACTTTTCTTCAGATTTCAGCAGCTGTTAGACAGGAGACCATGTGTAGGTATTCTCTAATATTGAATTTGTTGGTTGAATTAATTGGAATACACAGTCTGGGGGACCGTCTTACGCAGTCGAATTAGGAAGATTGGACGGATTGAGCTCAACCGCTGCAAGTGTCGACGGGAAGCTGCCTCAACCGACATTCAATCTCAAGCAGCTCACTTCCCTGTTTGCTGCTAATGGCCTCACTCAGATAGACATGATAGCTCTCTCAGGTACGTAACATTTTTATGGAGGATATACATTAGAAAGATAAACATAAAATGATAGTTATAGATTTGATGAAAAGTGAAAACCAACAATTTCAAATAAAATCACTCAAAACTCAAAAGGATCATCAACCTAGCTATCGGGAGCCAATTGTTACTTGTTATTACAAATCCAAGAGTGGTCCATCAATTATTTATTTATTTTAACAAGAAAGAAAAACACCATTAAAATTAATTACATAACTACTAGCTAGTTTGATTAATAGTTGGGCTTTATTTATAAATTAAAAATTATTGTAAACGATTAAGGATAAGTTATGTATATATGTATATATATGTTGCAGCGGCGCACACTGTGGGCTTCTCTCATTGTAGCAGATTCGCTAATCGTATATACAACTTCAGCGCCCAGAACCCGGTGGACCCTACATTGAACAAGGCCTATGCATCACAGCTTCAAGGAATGTGCCCTAAGAATGTGGATCCATCCGTAGCCATTAACATGGATCCTAACACACCCAGGACATTCGACAACGTCTACTACAAGAATCTCCAACAGGGGATAGGACTCTTTACCTCGGACCAGGTCCTCTTCACAGATGCTAGATCCAGGCCCACCGTGAATGCCTGGGCCAGCAACTCGGCCGCTTTTCAAAAGGCCTTTATCAAGGCCATCACCAAATTGGGTCGGGTTGGTGTCAAGACCGGATCACAAGGGAACATCAGAAGCGATTGTGCAGCATTCAATTAGACAGATCTAGGCAGAACAAAAAGTATCAAACGCCTGCTGTGATCCGATGGACCCAATAAAGAAAGTGTTTGCTCTTTGATTCTTTGTAGGAACTACTGATCTTCGAGGAACAGAGAAAGAATAAAACGAAAATTAGTTCTATTTTGGATTTTGGACAATTAATTGGACCCCCCTCCCCCACTTTTGTATTTTGGATATTGTTTTTATTTGTTGTCTGACCAATAAATTAATAAATTGGGTGTGATCCCTGTACCGAACCGAATCAACTGGCATGATAATCTAAACTGAAGTCATATTGGCATGAATTCCTCCTCCTAGTTACTATTCTCTCTAGATATGTGGACGAAATGGAGTCAAATTGGTTGATCAAAGCTCACCACAAAAAAAAAAAAAAAAAAGGATGAGGAGGGTGTTGGCGTTGTTTCAAGACGAGAGAGACCAGCTGGCAGCGATCTCATAAGTCATAACTCATATGAGCTAATGGAAATAAATGAGTTACCCCTCCCCCTCAGGCCTCGGCTGCATGCGACCCGCTCCATATAAGAATTGGCATCCATCGTTGAAAATGTTGCCATAGAAAGAAAGATCAAAGATGATCAGAATCAGATGAGAACTCTCTCAGTCATTCACTACGCCAGGAGAAAGTGGCCTTATCGACTAGCTTTCATGGATCGTTAATTGTTTACCATTAAATAAATTACAACTCCTCGTCTCCTCCATGAATTAAGTCAACAAGATCAGAGGTGAAGGCAAGTACTAATGTAATAGAGGAAAAACATGCATGGAACCACATTCACAGAATTCTGTTTCTGTGTACATTAATTACGTGCTAGTCGTCCATGCTTGCACCGACCAGCGTGCATTATTTCATCATGAAGACCACCTTTGAATTCACCTAGCCAGGACCCAGGATTAAATAAGCGGATTTGTCTGGCCAATTTCTTATGTTTTACCAGCAGGAACATATAACGTTATTCTTTTAAGTCGAAGCTGAAATTAAGGCTTAGTTTGGGAAGAGCAACTTGATTGAGAGCTCCCAAAATATGTATGTGTTGTGGAATGCTAACAAGCAACGCCAAGGAGCAACTTGAGAGCTCCCAGCAAGAAGTTTAAGGTTATGACATCAATGGGCACCGTAGTCTAGGCCACAGATAAAACCCAGCCCAGGCCTGCCTGTACTCTGCAACCTGTAGGCACCATCAAAGTCTGGGCTAGGCCAGACATATTGAGGCCCAACTAGTACCTGGTCGAGTGGTAGTACATAATATATATATATATATATATTGTAACAAGCGTCTTGGGTCAGTGAACACAGGATGGGTATGGTGGTCCGAGGCTCCATAACTTGCTACCGGCTCCATGTCTCAACCCTCAAGAATCAGGAGGGTTCATTGAATGAATCACAGTTACAACCCCATGACTACACCAGAAATTCATGACTACATTATTGTAATTAGGAGTGTAATTGAGCTGAGCTGAGTGGAGTATTAAACCATTCAAGCTCAACTCAACTATGAATTCACTTTGGTTGAGAGGCCTTATGATTCTTTCCTCGTATCACCCAATAAGATGATCCCGCATCAACAGTTGATCCACAGTCCTGAACAAGAAAAAGAGTCCCATCGAAGTTACGACTTAAGAGTCTAATCCAACATTTATATATGCTCCAATTTGACGAAGATTTATTTTTAGGGGGCATTCATTTTTTAGATTTTGAGAAGGGGAAAGTTCGTCAATGGCATTTTGATTTTTATTGATCAAGAAATCCATATTTTTTTATTAAATTTATGTGGGGATCAATGAAATTAAAGTTTATTTTTCTAAATAAGTGATACCCATTTTGTAAATAATTCTCACCTGGTTGCCACCACTTGAATGGGACAAAAAATACAACTTTTAATAATGGATTTTTATGGCTAAAATAATTATTGTCTTATTTACATGGAAAATTAAAAAAAAAAATCACATGAGTAAAAGTATTTACCCTATTAACTCTTTACTGACAAACACTTGCCCAGGTGCATAAGAAAAGCAAACGGAGCCTTATTTTTAAGGGTTAAGTTTTACTTCAAATATATGCTAGGGATGAGTATGGGCTGCATCCCGTCTGAACTGGGTTTCTTTTAGCAAGGTAATAAGAGCATTTTGGGGTGGTTGGGGTCGGCTCCCCACAGCCCATCTCCTCTCTCCACTAGGAACATCTCCCGTGTTTGTCATGGGAAATACTTCCAATGCACGGATGGGATGGGCTGTGGGGCGCACTCCATTGGCAGCTGATCCCGTCCCCATTTTGTGTTGCATGGCCTTCAACCCAGGCTTGATAATAAATGTATAGGCCCAAGCCCGAGCAGAGCATTCGGCATTGCCCATATTAATTAATAAAATTATGATTTTCACAAATTAAAATTTTAATTTAATTTTATAATTTAAATTGTAAAAAGTGTATACAAATTTATTATTTATATATTAATATAATACTAGCGGGGACCCATGTGATGCACGGGATTTATTAAGCGAAAGCTAAATAATAGAAATTGTCATTTGTTAAAATACCCCTTGTAGTTTCATGGATTTACTAAAATTTACCCTATAGATAAATTTTACTAAAACACCACTTATAATTTGCAATGGATTTAATCAATTTTCTATTAGTTGACAATGGAAAATGATAGTGTTGACCCTAATGTTCATTTAAATAAATTTAATCAAAATAAAATAAAAATAAAAATACCAATTTTGCCCTTTATAAGACATGGGCAACCACTCTATTGTCTATGTTTGGTTAATTTTGTTTTTTGTACAAAAAAAGTGTTAAGGGTATTTTTGAAACAAAAAAAATCATGGGCCTAATGGAAAAACAAACACTCCTTAATGAAAGGTTGATTAAGTAAATAAGTTGTAAAATATATGGGATATTTTAATAAATGAATACTATAAGGTAGGTTTAAGTAAATATGTAAAACTATAAGATGTGTTCTAGTAAATGACCCTAATAGAATCACTTGAGAGTATACAATTTTTTTATATTTTCAATTCTTTAAATAATTAATAATTATTCATATTGTATATATTACTTTTAATAATTTTTTTATAATACAAAAATAATAATAGTTAATTTTAGTTAGGTTTATTCGTCGAATTGATGAAATCGACCAGCCCGATCAACTCAACCCGAGTTGGTCAGTTTTCTACTATTTTAGGTTGGATTTTGTTCAAAAATTTTCTAATTTGATCAAGTTGGATCAATTTCACTTTGCCCATTTGTAAACCAACCAAAATTGAATGACCTAACCATAGATATATATTAATAATTTATATTTTAAATATAATTTTTAATATGGAAAAGTGGTAAGTTTTCCATATTTCTTAGTCTAAAATGTTTTATATCATAAATCTAATTTTTAAATTTATTTTTTAATAATTTCAATATAATTTTTAAAATTAAATTAAATTTTTAAGTTTAAATCTTTTGAACCAATTAACCAAACCAAAAAATCAACCCAAACCAATACAATTTGAGTGGGCCGGTTTTCACAAAAAGTTAGTCGGTTTCAGCAAACCAACTCTCCAACCTGACCATGTCAATTTGGTTGGCCAAATAGCCTACGACCGAGTCGAACCAATTCATGAACACTCATAAATTCTACTAAATTAATAGTCTCATCTCTGATAAATAACAATAGTTTAATCTCCAATAATTATTGAAAATTTATAGCAAAAATACACAATTATTAAAAATATATTGATAATGAAAAAACATAATAGTTAGAAAAATACAATAAGTACTAAAAATATATTAACTTAGTCAATAAATAGTATAATCTCAAATAATATTCTAATCTCTAATAACTATTAATCAATAAGTTATAACAAAAATACAATAAGTACAAGAAATTAAATTTAAAAATTTTACAAATAGTAGTTTAATCTCTAATAATTATTGAAAGTTTTTTGTTAAATAACAAAACAAAATAAATTTATACATAATCATTGAAATACATTTATCACAAAAACAATAAATAATTATTGAAGTACAATAAATATTAATTTTAGTATATATAATTATATAATAATATAGAATAAGAGTTTAAAATTATTATTAATAAACATTAATTTTTTTGAAAGTTATTTTCTCGAATTTTTACTTGATATAAGTGAAATTATTTATTTTCAATATTAAGTAAAAATATTAAATTATTATTAATTTCAATGTTATGTTATAATTACTTTTCTACTTTTCAGAAAATTTTTATATTTATTAAATAATTTCTTTATTTTAACTATTTAAAATCTAGTTATGTTAAATATTTTGTTATTTAAAATACCCAGTTATTCAAATACTTAAATAATATGTAAAATATTAGTTATTTATGGAATTTAATTATCCATAAAATAATAATTTATACTATTATTACATAATTTAATTATTAATTTTGTAATACATTAAATTATTATTTATTTCAATATTATGTTATAATTATTTTTCTTCTTTAAAGATTTTTTTTTAATTTATTACATAATTTCGTTATTTTAACTTTTTAAAATATTTATTTATTTTTATTTGAATTTTATTTATTTAAATCTATCACATATTTTTAAATATTTTAAAAGCATTTAAACTGATAATCTGGAAAAAAAATATTTTAAATTGTTAGTACATATTTTCATGATATATTTTATAAAAATATAAAATTTTTTTTGGTGTTTTTAATAAATATTTTAATGTTATTATGTAATTTTTTTAGAATATTTAAATAATTCTTAAATTTTATTAATCCAAACTTTCTTTAGATAGATATAGATAAAAAGTAGGGGAGAGGATAAATAGGAATTAAAAATAATTTAGGAAAGAAACTCTCTACTAAATTAGAGATAATTTAGGAGAGAAGCTCTCTACAAAGTTAGACATAATTGTGAAGATAAATAGAAATTAGAGATAATTTTAGAGAAAGTGGTGGAGATAGTTTTGAATAAATTTTAGGAGATGAAATTATTTAAGTTATTGGGAAAGTGCATCTCATTAATTGTTTAAAAAATGACGTAAAATAAAAAAAAATACAAAAAATTCTAAAGAATAAGAAAATTTCTTGACCAATGGGCCTGACTGGGAAGTTGCCAGCCGGGCCATAAATGATCATCCTTGCTGAGATCCCACAGCGTGGTGAGTGACGCATTGTTGCCCAAAAAGCACACACCTGTTTGAGTAGTCATCTGATGATACCAAATTACCAAAATGTTCAACAGATAAGACACTTCTAAACAATAAATCAACATTGTATCTACCTAACGCCCAAAAAAATGTTGCCTTGAGTTGTTGCTTTGCTCTATGCTCATTAAGTCATTCGTGGTAACAATTCCACGTTTGTTTACTACCACTCTTCAAAGTTCAAATCACTTTCTTTTTTTGGTAAGGTGTCTGTAGTAACTAAAAGAGGAATTCTAGTTGTGGACACCGGTTTATGAATTTACCCAACCGTGAATTCTTTTACCTACTAAATGGTGGGGCTGGGGTAGAATAAAAAAATATTACACAACAAAGGGAAACAAATCCAATAATTTGTAGGGCAAATTTCTTAACTACCTCTAACGTTTAGGAATTTGACTAACTTTACTTAAGGGTGAGCATTATTCGGTTAAAATCGAAATATCGAATTGAAAATTTTGATTTTCGTTTTCTCAGTTTTTGAGTGATTCAGTTTGGTTTGTTCGGTTTTTAGAGTTAGAAATTTGATTATCCAAAAAAACCAAATTAACCAAAATTCATTATATAATATGTGATATATAATATACAATATATAATATTCTATATATTTATATTTTAATATATTATATATAATGTATTATAATGAAATTCAATTTCATAATATATATATATATATATATATATATATATATATATATATTAAAGGTTATAATATATAATATTTTATATATTAAATTCAGTTTTTAATCGAAAAACGAACCGAAAATTTTGGTTTCAATTATTTCATTTTCTTGTAATTTGGTTTTGGTTTGATTTTCATTTTTTATTTCATTTTTTAAAACTTTGATTTATTTGGTTCAGCTTTTAACCGAATAAACTGAATGCTCACCCTTAACTCTACCCCTACTGTTTCAGTATTGTCTTAAAGTACCCCTCTTATTCATGACAATTGTCACATGACTCCCTTCCTATTAACTCTCTATCACAAATCGTTTACACGTAACTTCATGTGTTAGATTTAATGTTACATTATGCCTGAAATACCCTTCAACGGTTGGAAATGCCCAAAGTACTCTTCAATGGCCAAAAATTGTTATGATGGTAATGCCTTTTGGTATTCATTGACAAAAACACTAGTCTGGTGCAGAACTTGTAAGCATACACATCAAGGATCCGTGTGAACAAACATTTTGGGTTGGTTGTATACTGACAGCAATCGTGGTTTGAAATCAGGGTTATTGACGGTTGTGAATACAAGAAAGGAGGAAGGAGGAAGGAGGAATGAGATTTGTGTAATGTGGAAATATGTTTGTAAAGGGATAGGAAAGAGGAAGGAGGAGGTCTGGAAAGGAGTGTGGCTATCCAACCCAGAGGAATGACGGTTTAAAATATGGAGTTGGAGTTTAGAGTCGCCACCTAAATTTTTGTAAAATGGGAATTTAGGAAAACCTGTGTATTTTCAAGAAAAAAAATTGTTTTTTAATGGTGACTCATTGCCCAATGAGGATGGAATTCTTAGGGTTTGGAGATCAAGGTACAGTATAAAGGTGTTAGACACCCCACACACGTTTGATTAAACTGATCTCTACTTCACCAATATTTCAAAGAAAATTTAACAATTTTGGGCCTGAATTATTTGTTGAAATGAACATACATTCAATAAACATAATAAAAGGAACACAAAATTAAATGAAACATCAAGACAAGATAGCATTAAAAAAAAAATGCTAGAGAAGTATTAAGCGATGAGCTGAACTAAGAGAGAAAAAAAAAGAAAAAAAAACTAAGTAATGAGCTGAAGTACATTAAGAAGAGTCAAGAATCTAACAAAAAAAAAACAAAAATAGGTTAATGGAAAAATAACAAAAAAAAGAAAAAACAAACAAGTAAAGACAAACACTTCTACAACTAAATATAAAAGAACAAGTTAAAGGTGTAAGTCGGATTAATACACCCAGAAAAAAACTAGAAGGACCTATTAATGGAGGATTGTTGTAACGATGCTTGTTTAAAAAAATTGGATTACAACTTTTTTTTCTCTAATTTTACTCTTAAAACAATGCTAAACATTCCCTACGCTTTCAATGACTTTAATGCATGAAAAAGAAAAGTTAATTTTAAAATGAAGTGATGATTATTTTAGGGTAAATTAAATGAATAGCAACTAGCAATGCTCATGCAAACATTTAAGAAGATCTAACAATGATATTCATCGTCAGGTGGCTGCTAGGCCAATCCTGAAAACATCTCATTTAAAAAAATGAATCAAATAAAGATATTGGTAAGCTTAAAAACATACAACATACCTCAAAAATGTTTCCCACCAAAGGTAAATGATAGTGTGCGATCTGGAAGTTTCTAATTGGAGGGCAGTTTAGACGTTAGTCTATTTTGCTAGCTGGTCGAACTACAAGGAAGTAATACTCAGAGAATCCGGGGTGGTTTACCTGGCGTGGGTGCTCCGATGCTTAAGTCAGTACTTTTGGTATTAGAGCTGAAAGCTTGATTTAAGTAAACTAGTAAGCAATTAATTATATGTACCTTGTGATGTTGGGGTTAGTGCCCTTATATATGTGTGTTGTCGTAGGCCCTACAAAACACCTCTGAGATCCCTGGTCTGTGCTACTAGGAATCCGTTCCATACCAGGAGGTGGACTTCATGTTAGCTAATAAGGCTCATTAAGTCCATCCGATCCGGGTGGGATATGGATAAGGCTTGCAAATATGCAGTGTGATCCCGAAGAGCTCGGAGATAGTTGGCTAGCTTCTAGAAAGTTGGCTATGTGTCACCTCGGCAGGTTGGGCCATCACGAGCTGCTCAAATCTCGATCTTGATGATGGGTGCATTTGGCCTGACCTTCATCCTGGCCGAGGTCTAGTCTAGGGGTCAGAACTTAATGACCCAATTGACTCAACCACAAAACTAGACCACATATTAGGGATGCACGGACGTCCGTGATAGACTATAGCGGCTATAAATAGGGGCTTGGGGTTCCATTTTGAGTTTTCGCGTTCTAGAGGTCGCGTGTTAGCTTCAATGTTTTCTAGGTCGGTCATCTGTCTTCAGCCTTCGAGGTCGGTCTTCCTTTTAGGTAAGCCTCCTATCTTCGCTCTAGTTTCTTCTTGTCTTCTTTCTAGCATGTCTAGTAGTGATAGTTCATTTGAGAGTGGGGAGTTTGGTTGGGCCGAGGAGATCACCTCGACTCAAGACCTAGAGTCTGGTTCGAAGAGCGCTATCATCACGTCACGCACATCCATCCCGAGGTCTAGATCTCTTTGGTCCTTCCACTATGACACCCAAGCAGATTCGTGCTCTAGCTGCTCGGTATAAATTTTCCAACCACTACAGTTATTACTTGCCTTTGGAGAGTTTCCCTTGGGAACATGAGGACAAGGAGATCATTGTCTTTGCTAAGCACTTGATTGTGGGGCTCCTCTTTCCTCTTTACCCCTTTATTGTTGAAGTTCTCAAATATTTCAATATCACAATAAACCAACTCCACCGGAACTCGGTTCACACCTTGGTCGGTATGCCATCTCCCTCTTTCATGACTTCGATCTCCCCTTGGACCTTGATAATTTCAGATCGCTTTGCTCCATCAAAGAGAATCTGGTCGGTCCTATGGGTATACATAAACGTAGTTACTCTATAGCTATCGACCTGGGTACAAACTTCTTCATGAGTATCCTTCAAAAGTCTCAGCCTGGAAGACTAGGTACTTGCTGGGGGAAGGGCATCTCTAACCCTGGGATCGATTGGATAGGAAGATGAAGAAGAAGATGCGATCCATGGCAGAGCTTAGCCTGATGCTAAAGGACTATTTTGTCGAGGTTAACCTCATTAAGGTCGGGTTGAGTCCCTCGGTTAGGTCATCACTTCGAGCACATGTACTTTATCCTTTCTTGCTTAGTTTACTTTGTATTGCTTCAACTAATCTTCTACTCATCTTCCACAGGTATCATGGTTGACACTCCGATATTCAAACTATTCACCGACATGAAGAAGAGAAAGAAGAGGAAGGCATCTCGAGGCAACTCTTCCAAGAAACCGATAGTCGAGCCCACTACACCTGCTAGGGATGAGGGGGCCCTACTATCAGTTTATTTGAGGAGGACCAAGACAGGAAGTCACCACCTCACCAACCCGAGGTGGCCCAAACTTCTAAGCTTCGGTCCAGTCATACTGGGGCTGGCTCCTTAGGTTCGGTCCGCAAGGAGATCTGAAGCATCATGGATATCCAGGTTGCCCTCAACAAGAGCAAGGAGGCGGTCTTTTCCAAGGAAGTCTCCAAGTACTTCGAGTTGCAGGCTCTTGAGCCGGGCACCAAATCTTTGGGCCACTTCATGGCGGTATGCCTCTGATCTCAATACCATGCTTTTACTTGCATTTTTTTGTACTTGGTAATTTTTTCTTCTCTTGCAGACAAACTCCATGATCCATTCGCTTCTAAAGTAGTCCGAGCAGCAAGTGGTAGGGATACAAGCTATCGAGTTGAAGGTACAAGCTACCATGTCAGTGACTGTGTGCCAAACTAAGCTGCTGAAGGCCGTCAATGCCATCAGAAAATTAGAGGCCGAGGTGGTGGCGAAGAAGGAGCGCATTGAAGGTTTAACGAAGGAGGCCGAGGAGGCAAGGGATGCTTTCTCTCAACGTGATGCCACTCTTACTCAAGGGATCAAGGGCGTTGAGGTCCTTGTTATCAAGACTTACAAGGATTCACTGGAGTTTAATCAACTTAGGCAGGACCTTGCTACAGCAGCCTTCCGAAAGGGCTTTAAGCCATGTCGTTAGTTAGCTAGGCATGCATTCCCCAAGATTAACCTCGAATCCATCACCACCGTTAGTCACTACGGAAATGGTATTCGAAGTTGACATAGACCCGGACTCCCAAGGAGAAAAGTGATGACGGCATTGACAAGGGAACCGTGGAGGACAGTCCGGGTGCCACTACCGAGGAGGCCAAAGGTAGTTCTGCCATAGAGATTGAAGAAGCCAAGGATAGCTCTGAGAGGTGGGGGACTAGAGCCCCATGATAACTGATTTTTGCCTCTTCTCTTGGGCCCCTTGTACCAATGATTAAAGTATCGGTATCGGGTATCGTATCAAATAACTTGGATACGGATACAGATACGCTTGGGAAACACATGGATACGCTAAGAAATTGCACACAAATTCCATAAATATATTAATAGCATTAAGTTTAATGTCAAAACAACTTATATATATATATATATATATATATAGGAAGAAATATGTTATAATTAATATAGCAGGACATATATATTATACAATAATATAAATAATGCATCAATCAAGAGTCCAAGGAAAATGTTATATGGATATTTTACAAATTAATATATGCAAAAGGCCAATATTATTTTATTATCTATTAAAGCGTAAGGCATAAAGCATATGTAACTATTATATTTTTTTCTATTTTCTATTCTTATTTTTTAACATTAACAAAAAAATCAACTAAAAATTTAATTCTTAAATGTTTGATAAAAACTATTTATATTTTTGTAAACAATAAATATGTTGTTATAAAATTTAAATTAAAATATCAATTAATAATTTTTAAAAATATATAATATTAACTTAAAATATATCAAATCTATTAAAATTTTGAAAATTCATATCATATGAAAATTCATAAATTTTAATTACTAAAATAATTATTCTATTATTAATATTTTATTTTTATAAAATTTGAAGCAAAAAATGATTTTTTATATAAAATGTAGATTAATGGATTTGATGGATTCAATTTATATTATATTTTCAATACTTTATAAACAATACTTTTCTTTTTGTAAACAATACTTTGTAAACCGAGCTTCGAGCCTTGTGAGCCAAGCTCGAATAGCTACATGCATACATACATACATACATACAATAGTAATAATAATAATAATAATAATAATAATAATAATAATAATAATAATAATAATAATAATAATAATTAATTATTATTATTATTATTATTATTATTATTATTATTATTATTATTATAAATTATAACAAATATTATACGTAATATTTAAATATATAATAATAACTAATTATTATAATTCTTAGTTTTTAAATATCAAATAAAAAATATTTTTATATATAATTTTTTATTTTTATAAAACATTTTTCTCAAGTTGAGTTTGAACCGATCGAAGCTTGAGCTCAAGGTTCTAGCTCGAGCTCGAGCCTCGTACTGCTTTGAAGAGCCAAGCTCAAATAGCTAGCTTTTCGACTTGAATCCACCCCTAGTGCTGTCCATGTGGAAGTGGGTGGGGTTTGCAGGATCTTCGCATCTAAATGACCCGGTACACAATGGAAACGATTTTGGGTTTCCACAAAGCCCCAAGTAAAATGTATTTGTTTTTACAATTTGGTTAAATCTTCAATCGCTGAATTCACATTATTTTTTGTAGGAAATTGGTGGGTGTAGTTTCTTTACATGGATACTAGGGGGAGCAAATGTCCAACAGAGCACGGGGAACATAACCATCGAAAGAGATGGGGCAAGGGCTTCAAGAAGTATGGAAAATGTCATGTAAAGACCCAGTAGATGAGGTTGAAGCAGTCATCCAATTAAAGAAGGACAACTTTGATAGAATGTCTAAATTTTGTGATAAATTGTTAGGTTGTATTAAAAATATGTGAATCAAAGATGTATATTCTGATGCATTAGTATGTAATGTTGGAACAATATAGTACTATAGTTCTACTATGTTCTCTTTCTTAGAGTCTCTTCATTTCAATAGGTTTGATTTAAATATAGATTGGAACTGTAGTTCTACATATTAGAAGGCAAGCAAAAAGTTTACCCATTTGTAGTAACTAAGTAAGTTTTTCCATCCTTTCAGATTTTACTAAGTTCCTAGAAGCATTTATCCATTTTCTGGTTCCATACTTGTCACTTATCACAAGTTTGGTCACATGAGGTTTGAATTTGGGAATGTCAACCTTCATGGTATCAAAGACATTAATAGTGGTACCGCTTGTTTCGTTGTTCATCGACAATGTCTATCATCACATGTAACCATTTTAGGAGAAATTGTCGATCATTAAATGGCACTATAGTGATGCAATTGGGTATGTGGTTCACTTCTGCAACTGATAATTTTGTTTTTGTCTAATTACTTGGTTTGGTTTTTCCTTTTTCTTTCTTCTTTATATTATATTATTAATCCATGGTTCGACCCTTGAGAGCACAGGTGGAGTCACTGAGAACATACTCTACTAGACAAAGAGAATCACTAAATGAAAAAAATGTCACTACTAATGATCAACGAAAGGGAGTCACTGCTACTCTAACAAGGATAACCGAAAGGTAGACTGGCCCATTCATTCTAGGTAGACAGAATTGGATGCCCAAGTGTTTCCTGACAGAACCTGTTAGCCTAGAGATGAATAGATAAGTCCTTGAGCCATATAATATAAGGTAGAGAGAATCTCATTACCTTGCAAGTTGTAGCCATGTAAGGCTGAGAGAAATTAGGGATAACATACAACACAAATATTACAAGATACAACTTCATATCAATTGCATATCCACTTCATCTCTTAAATGAACCCTTTCAACAAACTCAAATACTTAATTACTAAGGTAGTTTTGTTGTTTAGTAAAACCAAATGTTGATATGGACTCTGAATAGTTGAAATCTGAAATCTACTTCAACTTTTGGAAGGGTTTTGGGAAATATTGGTGAAAAGAGAAGGGTTGTGGGTAAGAAGGGAATGGGCCAGTTAGCCCACTATGAGATTGTACCAAATGAAGTGGGATCCATTTTGGGAAGAAGAACAGGGACCCAAGATGGGAGGAACTCCTGTCATATTGGATGAACCACCTAATCAGTACTTGGTCAAAACTAGTACTTCTGTTTTTAATGCTTGAAAAACCATTAATGCTTTTGGTGAAAAAAAAAAGGAAAACCTTCCTATAGTCTTCTTTCTACAATTCAAATGTATGGCATGATAAGGTACCAAATTAAACATGGCATTTATTAATTGCTTATTCAACAACTAAGGTATAGGAATTCCTAATTTTCTAGACTTGAACACCCCTTATTCAGCAACTACTAACTTATTTTGTTAGACAAGCAAAAAAAAAAAACTCATACAATACTACTCAAGAAAATGTCAAAAAGGATGTTAACCATAGTCATTCATTCAACATCATACAATACTACTCAAGTAAATGGTTTGTGCATCAGCATTTACAAAAAGAAGTGTTATATTGTCAGTATATTCAGCTTGACATGGTTCATGTTCCTACACTAGGAGTATTGTCTCAGATGTTAGCCACAAATTCCAAAAATTACCATCACACACAAAATATTGTGTTGATCATCCACATGGTTCTTGCACTAAGGGTGGGATGTGTTCATGCACAATAATATTTAGGGCAATATGATTAGATGTGTACCCAAATGCACCGGTGTCAAGTATAATATAAAAATAATAGATCATTCCATTCTCCCGTCTGTATAAAAAATGGGAATATCTGATCTCCTGGCTACTTTGTTCTTCAACCTAGGAATATTTGATCTCTTGGCTACTTTGTTCTTCAACCTACACACATTAGAAAATTTTGTCTTTTTTTTTTATTCATGGCACAACATATAACAGAGAGCAATGTGCATATGGGTATTGTTACCTATTGGACTGATGGGCCAATGTGAGTATGGTACAACCTCCCTCTGCCCACCTTCCTCTATCTCTCCCACTTGATGAAGAACTTGCTACATATGCTGGTGGGATAGGGGTTGCTATAGAATATGATATCACCACATGTGTGCTCTGAATAGTATGAGTAGCTGCACCACCCCTCCTGTCATTCATCAATTTCCGCTTAACAAACTAGGTACTTCCAGGCTGGTTAGGATTACTCCTCTACACTTTCAATTTCAACTTTAGACATTAAAGCTCATTACTAAGGAAATGCTTAAGGGACTTTCAAACACTTGAATTAATATTAGTGGGGGTGACTTAACATTACCTCTACATTAGTGGCATTGGGTGGTATAAAGTGGTTGTATGCTTTCACATATGTCCTTGTGAAAGGCTTTGTCATATAGTTGATCCACTCTACCCCTAGTGTAGGTCGGCACTACAAGACATGAGCACATGGGATGCCACTGATGTCTCAAACCCTACACATGCATGTCTTGGCATCCATCTTTGTGGCATTCTATGCTAAATCATTCCCTACGGTCTAGTACTCATATTACCCAGACCAAGAAACTCTCACTGATCTACAAGTACAATATACAATTAGTACCATGTATAGTGAGTTATACAACAAAACATAGGAAATATGGAATGGGAGAACATGCCATCATTACCTAGCTTCTTTCCTTCATCTGTTAATGATGGATTGCACATTCGGCAATAACTCACCCCCCTATGATTTGGTTGTGTCAAATCTCTCGTATATCTTCTGCATCCATCTCTTCCTTATATTTTCTAACATGTCAACAATTGGCATTGTTCTAGCCTCCCCTATCCATGAGTTAAATGACTCACTCCAGTTGTTAGTGATGTCATTTGACTTAACAATGGGATCAAACCCATGTCTAGACCATGTGTCAAGGGGGACTCTACATATCTAATCATAAGCATTTATGGAGCTTTTCTTCACTACTTCCATATAATAATTATAGTCAACTTGTGTGTAGGACTTCTGGGCAGCCCATACAACATCTTTTAAGGTCTTTCCCTTGTATATTTTCTTAAAGTTGCTATACATGTGTCATAGACAGAATCGATGGTTTGTCTCGGGCATGCATACTAAAACACCATCGACCATACCCTACCAACAATTAATTGGTTTGTCAAAAATCAATATACACACAATCCAATAATATAACAAATATAATCAAATTATAGCATCCATACACACCTTCTGCCTGATAGAAATAAATGTCCATATATGTGGGTCATTAATACTCAAGGCATCTTTTAGTTCCTCAAAAGACACATCTAGCTTTCCTTGTTCTCAGCCTCAACTATAAAATAAGTAATTAGGAATATATCGTTATTCCCATCAAGTCCCATTGCTGATGGTATCAACCCTCCGATAGCACCAGTCTTCGTGTGACAGCGATCCAATTCAAAAAGTTTTCTACAACCCTCTAGGAAACCAAGTTTTGATCCTCCAAGGAATATGAACACTCTATTGAATGTTCCAAAACTATCATCTGTTGTATCCATTGAAGCATGCAACTTAATAGTTGACCTAGGGTTTCTGTTGAATAATGCTATGCAATATTGGGCAGCTTTGCATATGATTCGGCCAAAGATCCCCTAATCTTGTCAATAGTCTTGCATCAGGCTCTATGAACCTTCATGAAGATTTTATCCCATATAGCCATCTGATCTCATACCTAAATACATTGTCTCTAGGGTCAACCCTTAAAAGACCCTCTATCTTGGTGGACAGCCAAGTATTTGTTGCCTCCTTGTTTGTGGTCACCCTCAATAGGTATGTGTGTCATTTATTGTTTTCACTATGAAACTACCCCCATCATGACTCAAGGAAGCATGTATCCTCTAGTTACATGAACTGTTGGCACAAACACCGGTAAACTTGCATTTCTCATTCTTCTTTCTTTGGATTTCAATGTCCTACACCACATAGTATTGCCGCAAAGCCTCCCTAAACTCATTGGCATTTGCAAATACCATGCCGACTAAGAATTTTGGCTTAAAGAAGTCAAATTCATGCAGACTTTGTGTGTTGTCCTTGCCCCTTTTGAAACCAAATTCATCATCACATGGACTATCATAGTCAGTTGCTAGTTCATAGTCTGATAGGTTAGTTATATCTCCATTCCCACCTTTGTTTCCTTCTCCATCCATAGATGTACCACATTATACACCTTCACCATGTACACTCCCACCATCATCATCAGGTAAATCCCCTTCAGCACCCAACTCATCACACTTACTTTCAAACCTCTCATCATCTCCCTCAACATCTACATCACCTTAACTTCCAAGTCATCAACATCACCATGCCACTCCTCCCCATATTCATCACCATGTGAACCATCATCTGAAGGAGACTAAACAACACAACAGTCATCATCACCTTCAAATTTTCCCTTTCCCTTTCCACTGATACCAGCATTTACATTTTGCATACTACCCCTGTCATCCACACTTAGACTTTTTGCTTCAAGATGTGTAACATAGAACAATATCTCATGCAGCTCACCATGAGCAACAAACATCTTCAACATGTCATTTTCACAACCCAATAACCTGAGTTGTTCTTCTAACTCACACCATGGTATCTTATAATTAATAGTCACCACACTTCCATTAGGTACCCCACCCAATTTGCAAAAGTTATCAATAATGTCTAGGAAGCATATCCGGTAACTATCAATGTTTTCTACATATCCCACCTCACCATTCACATATAACAACTTTCCCATTAATGGTCTTCCACTAACCACCATAGTTGACAATGAAAAAGTACTCTATCCATTTTCTACATCAGGGAAACAGAAAATTCATCCATGTATATATAGAAGTATTTACATATCAAAACCCATTAAAAAGAAGTATTCACATATCAAAAAATTCAGCCATTTGAAAGTTAATTTAACACTTAAAACACATCAAAACCCATTAAAGAGAAGTATCAGAAAATTCATCCATTTGAAAGCTAAATTATCACTTAAACACATCAAAACCCATTCACATATCAGAAAAATCAGTCGTTTGAAAGCTAAATTATCATTGCAACCTTGGTGGTTAAGGCATTAAACCAAACACCTGGTACTGTGTAACACTATGAACCCATGTGTTTCTTTAAGCTACACACGTGTGGAACCCACATGTCCATTGTAGCAAACACATGGGTTGCCACATGTAATAACCCTATGAAAGATTGATGAACTGGTCGGTCCCCATGTCTATGAAGTGGTCCCCCTAACACTAAATGATAGAACCAGACATATTAGAAAAAGGATGTACAAGAATCTCTATACATACCTTACTGTTTGAGGATTACGAAAAGAAATATATACAATTTTTAACTTCTGTTGATTCCGATGCAAGAAAAATATAAATAAAAATCCATGTAAGATAAAGAAAAAGAGACAAAACTCATATTTAACTAAGTTGGTTTTAGGGTTTAGTGTCATTGAAACTCATTTTAGGGTTTAAATAACCTCACAAAGGCTCGTTTTAGGGTGAAAATAACATCACGGAAACTAGTTTTAGGGTTTCTCATGGTCGAACCACCAAACGGAAGTTGCAGCGGTGTTCGTTGCAAGCGACGATGAACTTCTCTACTGCAACTAGTGACGATAATGTTCTCTGCTTGGGGTTTTCCTCCACGCATATTCTTTTAAGTATATGGGAAAAATAGTAATTTACTATTTGGCATCCATCCGTAATGTAAGGGCAAAATGGATTTTTTGTACACCTTCATTACGATTTAATGACTATGGTAATTGTCAAGAATAGTAGGGGTACTTTAAGACAATACTGAAACAGTAGGGGTAGTGCTAGTCAATTTCCTAAGCTTTATGGGTAGTTTAAGAAATTTGCCCTAATTTTTATTCTTTTTTTACTTTTTTAACGGCTTTTAAGTCTATATTTGTTTTGAAAGGAAGGTAAGGAAATCTATACAAGTTCTGGTTTTGTATAGGTTTTCCAATCTTTAATGTTGTATTTGGTTTTGTCTGGGTTTTTCTATCTTTTTCTTTCAATACAATCACAGCCTAAACAAAAAATAATTTAAAAAATTTATAATTTTCAAGTTCCTTGCCAAACTAAAAGGAAGGAAAAATCATTGTGTTTGAAGACTAGGGGTTTACAATTGGTTGATTCAGTTTAGTTTGGTTCAAACCAAGGGCCTAACCGACTATTCGGTTTTACCATTTCCTCTAACCGAATCAAACTGAATTATATCTTAGATCCAAACCGACCCTTACTGAATTCGGTTTAGTTAGACCCTGGTTCCACATAAATGACAAGCATTTAAAAAGTGTTATTAATGAACAGTTAAAATGGCCCCAAAACCTAATGGTTTTAATTATTAACTATAATTAATTAAAAATTAGAATGACCTCAAAGCCCAATGATTTTAATTAGAAGCTAAAATAGACCCAAAACCCTATGTTAATGGGGAATTGGTGAATTGGGCATTTTCAAAAGTAATTAATGATTAATGAATAATTAATGACTAATAAACAATTAGTAATGGGTCTAGTTTTGATTAACTATTATTAATCGTTCATTGGAAAATATAATAATTAATTAGCATAAAATATTAAATAAAACATTAATATTTAATATACTCAATTAAATAACATCATTAATTCAGTTTTTGGTTCGACTCGATTGAAATTTTCAATCAAACCAAACCGAAACCAAAAACTGATTTAAAAAAATATAAAAACCTTACCGAACCGATAGCTGAATTAACTTATTCGGTTCAATTTTTTATTTATTAACCGAATTTGGACAACCTATTGAAAACGATGTAACTGCATATTTGTAGAGAATGCAAAAGAAACCGGTTCACACGAAAATACAAATCGGTTCAGCTAGACACATACACAATGCCCCCATTTTACTCGGCAGTGAAGAGTGTAAAAGGAGACGAAATTACAACTCTCTTGGGTGCTCTGTTTTGGTTGCAAGAAAGAACAGTGGCCCTAATTGGGTGGTGTTGGAGAGAGATGAAGATGCTTGAGTACAATCTCCATCACTCATGTCCAGGTGGAGATAGAGAGAGATGAAGATACTTCCATTACAATCTTTAGCATGTTTATATAATTTATTTACCTAAAAAAAATCTAAACATTTACATTCAAAATGATCAATATTTCAATGCAAAATTAAACTAAAATCTGCATTTGCATAATAATAAAAATACGGAGAAGATAAAAAAATTTGAATGACATTCCTCCACCAAATTAAAACGAAAAAAACAAAAGGAAAGAAAAGAAAAAAAAAAAAAAAAAGACATGGGTGGCATGACCACGTGAGTTTATGTATCAATCCTTGTGGACGGTGATGTCTACGTTCGGCCACTAATAGCAGAACACGTCTATTATTAATAGTAATCACATAGAGATCGATGACGTGGCATGGCTGGTTGACAACGATCATAAATCTTCTTCATAATATCTCCACGCGCCTATAGCATAGTGATATCCACTCTCCCACACGTGTACGGTAGAAATGACTTAACATGTCCATTTCCCATAATCCCGTGACAATTGACGCGACATCAGCTTAGGATTCGGACAAGTTTGCAACGGTAAAAGGACGCGTGGCAGATATTTGATATGCGATCGAGTCAGAGTGGGTCTTATCGGAGAATTGATTCAACTGAAGACGGGTGAGAGAAGCTTTGAGAAGTTGTTCTTCTGGAGCGAAGGAGGGAGGGAGAGAGGGAAGAGGCATAAAGAGTTAGTTTCTGCAACCTATATGGGTTTATTTTGTTAGGGTTGAATGGTTCCTTTTCACACATGGGGCCTGTTCGTTTCCTCTTAATCAATCTGTTGAGCTGAGCTGTTATTTTTTTATGAATTTCTTTTTGTTTGAAGAAATCGAATTTCTTATTTTGGTCAGGAACGAGAACGACATCTGAAATCCTCCTCCGACCTCTCTCCTCTCGACGGAGCTGAAGCAGAAGTCGGTTTTCCCTTCCTAATTCCGATTGTAGTAGGAGTATATGGAGTGGTGGGACAAGGTCACATTTCCCCTGCGCAAGGTCTGGATCAGCGTTGCTACGCGTCTCGGCATTCGTAAAAGCGGTACGTTTCATTTGATTGATTGATTGTTCGGTTCCCTTAAGGGCCTAACCCACTCGAAAGAAAAAGATATCTGACCGGAGATTTCCGGCCGGAACTGGTTGGTATGAACCCTGAGTCATGAAATGTTGCATGGCCGATAAGGTTCACTCCTCGCTGTCAATTTCTAGTCCAAAATTTTCCTACCTTGTTGCTTTACGCAGTCATGTTTTAATTCCTTGTTGTTTCATCGGTTGTAAATGAGAGTAAGCAAAGGAATTGGAGTTGGAAACTTCTCCAAACTAATTGGGTATCTGCTGACGGTCACAGTAGGATTTTTCCTCCAAATAAACCCCCCTGAAGTATATATATATATATATATATATATATATATATATACATATATGATTTATGATTTATGATTTTATATTTTAGTCAAAAATTTACATTTCAGTTTGGTTTGATTGAAAATCTAAGAGAAAAACAGAAGTTGAGGAAAAGTTTTTAAGAGATTTTGTGAAATTGGTTAAGAAAAATATGTTTTCCTCATCTTTCTGTTTCACTCTTGTTTTCTTTTCTTCCGAACCAAACACAGCTTAAATCCCGTAGCTTTAACACGATTTTGTATTTTATTTATTTTTAATAAGCAGGGCTATTGAAGCTGCGGCACGATGTGAGAAGGTGCGAGTACGAGGACGTGAGAGTGATGTGGGAAATGCTGAATAGGAACGAGTCGTCGGAGATTAGTCGCTCCCCATCCAAGAAGCGAAGAAAGAGACCCCTTTGGAAGATCGTCGCCTGGGCCCGCCATGCTCCTTGCATGTGCCGCGGCTTCTGACTCTGTGTCATCTGTGTTGTGTGGTTTTTACATTACATGTTACTAATAGTTTCCCGTCAATATAGTCCAGTCTATCTAGTATAGTAAAAACCCCTAAACAAAAAGATATGTTTGTTATCAATCAATCAGACCGTATCCATCCATTTGTGGTAAATAGTACAACAGATGACTTTCATGATGTCGGAAAGGCATGATACCGGAACCAGCCGGCGGTATCAGTTCATTGGTCAAAGTTCTTCACATCACAGATACTCTCTCTCTCTCTCTCTCTCTTTATATTTATATATATATATATATATATATATATAATATATGTATGTCAGTCGTTTGTAAATATAAATCTGCAGCAGTCGTTTGATGACATTTTGCATGCACTAAGAGGCCGTTTGATAGTGTTGAATCGGCCTCCGAATACTACTACGGTCGTTCCTTGCACCTCCGAATGCCGAAAGATTCATAGTAGTTAGTCGGCCTACCTCCAAACGCGGTAGCAGCAGGAGGTAATAGACAAAAATTGTTTTTCACTTTTTCGGCCACGTCCCTTAAAAACCTGAAACTCCCCCATCGCCTCTTCTTCTTTGCCCTCCCTCGGAGTATCCCGTGTCTCGTCCTCCCTTCCCTGTTGAACTAGTTGCAACATAAATTTTTGTAGCATCAATTAATGGCCGTTGAAATCTTTCACAGAAGACAGCACCATCTCTATTATCCTCTGAATCGGAACGTCACTAGTCACCGCCTTTGCCTTTCTGAATCGAAATTCACACCATTTCCATTACCCTGTGAATTGGAACGTCACCAGTCACCACCACTTCCTTTGTGAATCGAAATCGACAGTGGTTGTGTTAAAAGGTCAGTGAAAGTCTATTTACTCGATGATTGAACACCAGCGGCGAAGAAACGCTCCAAATCGAAGTTGGTTATTGGATGTGAATCAGAGAATAGAAGTTTTTGTGCAGAAAGATCAACAATGAATGTAGATATGGCTCCTCCTTCAGGTAGGTGATCGAAAATATCGAAAACGGCAACGAGGCTAATGGCACTTTCAGTGGCAGAGTGATTGTGATGGTGGCATTGCGAGACCTTAGGATTTAGGGACAGTGGGTTCGGCAATACCCTCAATTCTCTGTTTTTCTAATCCACCAAATCCCACAACCCATCTCTCTCTGGACTTGAACTTTCTCGGTCTCTCTTTGGTCATACTGTCAATTGTAACAGCGGACTCCACCAAAAATTGTAATTAAAAAAGAAAATTTGCTATTAGAGGAAACTTGATATTTACAGAATGCCACCTAAGCATTCAATGCAACAGATTACAGAACATAGCTACGAGATGGTGTAGGCCAGAAAAGGTGGTAAATAAATTTTACCATGTGCTGGGCTTCTCACTAGCTTTTAAGTTGTTTTCTGATTCAAATCAGAAAATCAGATCATATCATTTATTAACAAATTAAATTTGATTTGAATTTCCTAATCGAAAAAGGAAAATAAATACCATAAAAGCTTCAAAATGTTATATTGGTATGGTCTTAGTTCTTCTAGATAAACTGATAAAGTGGGTTAATTAATCACAAAAGAAGCCTAATTTAGTGTCCCGAATAAAATAAAATAAATAAACTTGATCTGAAGACTTGCCTCCCGTATGGTGGGTGATTCTCAAACAAAATAAATACATATAGTTTCCCATACTCGGTACGGGGTCGCTAATTAGAGCAAACGCAATTCATATTTTATCAACTTCGATGGCACTGCAATACAGGATTGAGAGACATGTTTTCACAACTTTGATGTTTAAAGTATTGTTATCGGTCGATACTATCATTTCGGAACCCTTCCGATACACCTCTACAGTGGGTGTATCGGAGGTTTGACCGGTTCAGGGGATGTATCGATATTTTGAAGTTGCTTGATGGTTGAATATACCATCAGAATTTGCAGTAATATTGTTTCCCTAGGTCCGACTCCATGAGAAAGTGGGTTATTTCGTTTCAGATAACCGAGAGCGGCCTACCTGATCAAAGAGTTGGTTAGACCAAGGTATACAAGAAATAGCTGCTGAAATCTGAAAGGGTCAGGGATGCAATGCCCTTAATCCAAGCACCGGCTGTGGCCTGTGGCTTTATCCTTCTTTCTTACTGGTTATCACAGTAGTTGGCTATATTAGCACACATTGCCGTTGTCATGGAGATCACCCATACAATTTCTCACTATTATGATTATCGTCACTACCACCAACACCCCCATTTTCTCTATGGTTAAACAGCATCAAAGTATTTGGTAATCAATTAATACTCATGGCATTTTTTATGGTGCAATTGCTAGGTTTAGGTCTCTAAGTACAATTTGCCTATCTATACTATTAGCTCTGCCATTACCTAGGACAGACACCAGAGTAGCAGAGAGTAGAGGGATGATCCCCAACATTTTCAGTAGTATTGGAATTGTTAATTAGGCGGTGATCGGGGAGGCTGAGCTGTGCTGCTGATTCTTGTACAAAGTTTAAGCAACTAAGAAAAGAAAATAATTTTCAAAAAGGGCCGAGTATGTTTGTATGTAGAAGGGCAAAATATTAGACCTTTTTTTGGTAAGTGCAGAATGCTGTAAAATTTTATTTTCATCCCTCTTACATCCAGACAATTGCAATCTTTACCGAGGCACCTTTATCGTGGTAAATCTTTATAATATGGGAGGATGATCTGGCAATCATCTGGTGGAATGGAGAAACAGGATTCTAGCTGACCCCATATGGTTGGGATAAGGCTTAGATGATGAAGATGATGATGTTGATGATCTGGCAACCATCTGGATCTCTATTAAACAACCTCCTGAGCTGTGATTTAAGATCTGCATCCTCTGCAGATCCCCCTGCAACATGAACCCTATTGTTAAACTGATCCCCAAATGGGTGAGTGCACTGACAAACAGAACAGAAAACAATGAAGAGTGTACTAGGGACAACACCTCCTGCTGTCCTCACCAGGATCTAAGGTACTACAGTTCACACAGCCAGACACAGGTCATTTCTCCTGCTCTATGTCAAGGACATGGAACTTTTTCTTTTGTCAATCAATTTTTTTTTTTGTTGTGTATTCTTGAATCTGAAATTTAGCAACTAAAACAATATGGTACTTGTTCACCTTATCTGTTACTGCAATTGTTGCAGAGAAGGATCATTCACTGTATGAGAATGCAAGGCCAGCTCTATGTCAAAGACATTGGTCGCAATTCTTGTAGCATCCATGTTGATGATCACCGAGAAGAGATTATCTCATGCTGATTGACCTGTAGTTGTGCAAACAACTGTTGATAAGTAAAGACATGGGGGCCAGGAGGCCTCTAATATATCCACCAATGATAATGATGAAGATCCCATTAGGACACTTTCTGTCCATATCACAAGTTTTCTCATGACCATCTGGAAGAATGGAACAATTGGATGAAAGCTAATATGTATATTTTTTTTTGATCAATTGGATGAAGTTAAATAGATAGCATGAATTTACAAGGATCTGGCGATACTTGGAAAGTCTTATGTTTCACCGACAACGAAAAGATAATCAAAAAAGGGGGAGAAGTAGACATAATATCTACCAGATCATAGATTCTTTAATAGAAGACTCATGATACATTGGTCAGATTCCAAACACTCAACGAATTATTGAGGGGCACTTTTAGATAACCTTTTTTTCCTTTTAATCCTTGCTTATTTTAATAAATTAATAGAGAGTGTGCATGATGCTTGCCATTTTTCCTATGGAATTTTAACTACATAACAAATAAACTTCTAGAACTTTTTATGTAGGTAATGTTAGGACTAAAGACTGCTTACTGTTTTAGTAGTATATACTTTTCTCTAGAGATGTGTAAACAATACATTTTTTTGCCATTCCAAGTCAGATTACTAGACATATATCGGGTTCTGATTCCAATGTAGTTCATTTAATCCATCTTAGATCTACTACTCTGCTAGTGTGAGTACATAATTAAAAAAAAAAAAAAGAATTGTAAGCAAGCACAACTGTAAAATTAGACAAGATTTCAATAGATGTATGTAACAAAAAACGATTGGCATAGAAGTGTCATTGTAGCTTATAGTAAACTGTGAACACGTTTCAGAATTGGAAGAGCAATATGATAAATAAGTTCAATAGAGAATGTATCCGACCAATAGTACCATGAGAAAAGAAAATGGTTTAGATCCTTGATATGAGTAAGATAGTTCAAAGGAATTCTGATTCCAACCAGAAACTGGTTAGAGTACAATAAAAAGAGTGAAAAACTCAAGCTAAAGAATAGTATAGACTGTATCTTTCCTTGTCACTCATACTACACAAAGGAATTTTGGTGCTCAAGTCCTGTATGAGTAAAATACTTGAAAGGAATTCTAAGTCCTACCAGTAACTGGTTGGAATACACCAAAAAGAACAAAAACGTCAGGCAAAAGAATTGTTTAAATTGTATCTTCCCTTATCACCGATAGTACAGAAAGGAATTTTGGTGTTAAGTCTTGTATGACTTATATTCATTTAAACATTGAGTTCAATTTGATTCATAGCCCATATAGCTTAGAGGGCAGAAACAAGGTAAGTTTGCCAATTGCAGTAGAAGAATAATTGAAAAAATGTGTAACAAAAAATAGTTTATTCAATATCACTGCTTCAATTTGCAAACGAATTCTCTACTAATAAATGCAGATTCTTTAGGAAAATAAAGCTTTATTTACAAGAACAAGTTAATACAATATAGAATAATAGATATCAGTTGAGATTAATAAAAAAAAATAATAGATCAGTTGAAGAAGGTCATTGAACTTTCTAAATTCTGAGGTTCTTTGTAGTATCTGGATGTTTACATTATACTGTATACCATGCCCCACAAACCCAGGAAACACTGGTGATTATACTTGTATGCGACAGACTCATTCTGACCCAATTCTTCAATTATTTGTAGCACACAACTTATTTCCTGCTGTGGATTCTAAAAATTGCATGACAGATGAAGGTCTAGATACACATTAAAATGTATCTTAATCTAGTCTGCATAATCTGCTTGATGAACTTGAATTTGCTATTCTGTTAAATACTGATGTATGTACCAATTAGTAGTCTCTTCTTCATTCCTCGGATGCACGGAAGCAAATCTTCTCAAGTTCCATAGGCCAATCTTCTCCAAGCATCTGAGGATTTAACTCCATTGCAACCCGAAAGTCCAATAAAGATGCAGAAACAGAGTTAGTGGATCTTTGCATGGATCTCTCTGGCCGCATTTTGTTCAAACCAGGTTTGGCAATCCTGTTAACTTCCCTTAGGTATTGATGCCCACATCTTAACCCAGCAAGTTCTATACAGGGCTTAATCAACCTCTTTAAATACACATCCAGTCCATTGTTTAACAGATTAACACAGTCCACCGAAATTCCGAGGCCCTCCATCTCCAGCTTCTGCTCCAGCCGTTTCCTCAAAGACCTAGTGTCAGGTAGCTCATAGCTGTTATGACAGGTCTTAAGGTGAAAAGCAGATAGGAGTCCATTACGAAGAGCTTTACGTGATCCACTCATATTAATGGGGATACCAAGAGGAGCTCTGACAGGGCTTCTACTTTGAACGCTTGGGCTGGCAGCCACTTGTTCAACCTCTTCCCCATCTTCTACAGAGACAACTTCCGCAGGGGGTCTGCTACCAAGAGAAAACAGTTCCGTAGCACTTTGCTGCTCTTGGGCAGGAGCTCGTTCATCACATACCGTACCCAGTATCTTCCCATGAGGCCCAAGTGGACTTGGACCATCCCCAGACTTGCGATCTTGAAGGCCTGAAGACTTCTCCTTGCGTGGGGATGTAGTAAAGACTTCTCCAGAGAGCATCTGAAGATTATTTCTTTGATAGCCGAACCCATTTTTAACATTAAGGGAACTTTCTACCCTTCTTCTCAATGGGGGAGACTTGGCAACACAAGCATTTCTGAGAATTGTTCTAATAAGCCGGTTGTGGAGAGAGACATTCTTCCTCCCAATGGTATTAATGCAGAGCTTATCAAACTCGGTTTTGCTAAGCTTGAAACTTAATAACCTGCTGAGGTAACTAAAATATTTCTCTGCCTTCTGATGCCCCAACTTCTTGACGATCTGAGCTTTCAACTCTAGAGTGTCAATTCGGGGGGAATGTCGACATGTCGACATTTCCATCTCCGAGTTCCGCACAATCATCAATATCGGACCTCGAGCACAAGCAGAAAACCTAGAAACAATCCAAATTAAAAAAAAAAAAAAAAAAAAGGCTACGCTCTTAATTCCGAACGCGAAACCCTAGTCGCTGGAATCCATCTCTATCGCAAACGTGTATGGAAATTGCATTGAGGAAGTAAACGATACTTCACGAATTTAGCTGTGGTAACGAATTCTGGAAAGAAAAGGAACAAAACCCATATAAGAATTGATCTCAAAACGCAGTGTATCAAGTTCGTTGAACTCATAAAATCCTAAATTTCTTAAACTATGAAAAAGAAGTAGAAGCACTACATAAAATTTCCCTTCCCTATTTCCAATTCACAAACCAACTGTTAAGAACTTACAATAACAATGGAGAAGGAGCAATTTCCCCGGGTCTTGAAGATTAATTCGGATTGCAAGGAAACCCTATTGAGATATGAAGAAAGAGTTAACCCCACAAAGCTAAATCCGACTTTTAACGAAGAGAGAAGATTAAGTAAGAGGGAAAGCAGGACGGACCTGGTTCAGACGGAGTGCGTGATTGGCTTGTCTTCACCTTCTTATTTCCGGTATTTCGGCTTTCGATCGTTGTTTGTCTTAGCGTATGTTAACGCCGATGTGCGCTGACAGGTGAGAGGGGGGAGAGAGAGAGACGACGACGACGAGACGAGCTTCCGGACTTTCTTAGTTTGGGTCAAACGGCACGTGCGTTTCCCATTGTCAGTTGGAGTTAAAACTCAAGTTAGATTATTAGAACGAGCAAAGGACGCGACGCTTCACGCATGATAGCGAATGTAGTTTCCGATAGAGGGGTTAGCATGGGTCGAGTCGGTTCGATTTGGTTGATGAAACGTCTAACCTATTTGGTTGGTTCTAGGGTTTATTTTGTAGAAGTTAATCTTGTTCAGTCTGTTTTGAAAAAACGATTTTTAATAACAATAATAACAATAATAATATGATACAGAGTTAATATTATTTTTATTGATTAAATTGAATAATTTAATTTATGAATTATCATAATATATTATAAATAATTTAAAAGTTATTATTATAATTTATGATTTGTAATATCCAATAACACATTGGATAGGGTTAATTGAAAGTCAGTTCCATTGGATTCTAACTAAAACCTATCCATTGGTTTATCCTTATTTTAAATTAGATTTTCCATGTTATTTTTATTAAGGGTAAATTGCAATCTATTATCTACACTTTGGGGCTAGCCTCATTTTAGTACCCAAGCTTTAAAATAACACTATAGTACTTGAACTCTGAAACAAAAATTAAAAATTGCAAATCTAATATCCATTGTTAGCTATTCATCAATTATTTGTACCATATCATAACATATGCGATTTAATTGAATAACTGAAAAAACGATAACAACAACAACAATCTAAGTCCTTGTCTTCTCAGTTGACGTTTTTCTATGTAGCTTCTCCGACATAAAGGTCAAGGCATTAAGAGAACAATGGTGCCAAATCATAATGAAAAGGGATTTAAATATCGTTATTTTGATCATTTCAAAATTATGTTTCACTCACATCTTCAAAATTATCGTTATTTTGATCATTTCGCCAATGGGAAAAATCTATGATACGGAAAAGATATGATATGGAAAGAGTTTTGACCAATCAAAATCCATCCATCATTTTTGATAAATAACACTTGATTCCTTACCATATATACGATTCCAGTTTATTGGTCAGTTGTTTTTCAGATATCTTATATTTTCCATATCATAGTTGAACCCTTTCCAATGTAAGGCTGAATGTTGAATGCCATGCTCTTAGGATCTTTACACGATTATGATTTTTGCTTTTAGGATATCGTACTCATGTTATTAGGGGGTTGTCCCATTATAATGAGATGTTCCTCCAATCCTTCAAGACTATTTCTGTTGTCGGTCTTCTTTTTATTGGGAGAATGACGGTTCAGCCCAAGGTCAGAATTTGTAAGTTCAAAGTACATTTGGGGTAAGTGCCAACTTGGAATTGATGCCAATTCACGGGCATGGGTGCATAGAATGTGGGTTTTTGACCTTTTAAATGTTTATAGCTCCGTAGTGGAAATTAGAAATCTACATTGGGCCTATCCGTACTTCTCTGTTTTTTATTTTGGGTAAAGTGTCTGTTGGTGGTCAATAGACAGTTTCAATGCTTTGGTTTGTTCCTTAAAACTCACGTGGGTGCAAGTTGGGCCTGGGTTGAGGGTTTTGTAAAAATGAGAATGTGCCATGTCTAAAGTTAAGAGTGTCAATGGATCGGTTTTGAGTTGGATCCCACCCAAATCAAAATCAATTTGGATAGATTGGACAAACTAATACAACATTAAAATGGACTAATTCAGACTTAATAGTCCAAAGCATTTTTCGATTGGATTGGACCTGGTCCATCCGTAATGGATTTATATTGGATCGGGCCAGATTGAACTAATATTTGGTCCACTGAATGAAGATAAGAGAATACATGTGCCAATGGACCAGGTATGGATTGGAACCAATCTAAATTAAAACATATTTGAATGGATTGAACTGTCCATAAATTGAATTGGACCATTCCAAAATGATCCAAAATATTAATTGGATTGAACTGAACCTGGTTCATAAAAAATGGGCTCATATTAGACCAAATAGGATTGGACCAAATCTAGTTTAATTGACACCTTTATCTGAAGGTCTAAGCCAAAATGGTAGTTTTTCAAATCGGGTTACCCGATTTACATACCTTGAAATATTTGTGTCGCATATACACCACCAAGTACATGGGTTATATTTTTAATGCATTTATCCTTACTTTTTTTTGGGGGTAAAGTTTCTTGTTCTATTATCAATTCAAAGCTAGTACATGGTGTCTTTCTGATTCACCATGAAAACAAGCTTTGTACGCTAAGAGGTGAGCTAGTTTGTTTTTTGTATGAGGGATATATACAAATTCTATTGTTTGAAAGTGTTGTATCTTGGCTTGAATGGTACCCTAGTGAAGTTGACCCACCCATGAGCGATCAAGGGAATGGTTCTTGAGTTTTTTGACCAGTCCTTCAACATCTAAGTATACCAGTAAATGATTGCAATTGTAACGGATTGTTGATTCCAAACCTTGAATTAGAGCTCTAATTTTTGCATCATTGCTCCCATTTTCTTTGCATGCTATTCCTTGCCCTTTCAGGATTGTTTTTTATTCTGAATTCTTGAGTACATATCCAATTCCTGCCTAACTTGTTTTTTCATCAAATGAGCCATCTGTGAACAAGGTAAATGAAGGAGTGATCGGATTCGACCTTGTGACGAGGTGTTCATTCTCTTCTTTTGTAGTTATTGAAAATTCTTTGAGGGTGTTGCAAGTTGATTCAATGATTTTCAAGGGGTGAATTTTTTTTTTCTTTTGAAAGATCCATTGATTCCTTGATTCCCATAACTTGTATAGTATCACTTGGAATTTGGAGAGCATGTAGATTTTCTCCATTTTGGAGAGATGGCCTAGTAATAAGTAGAACCATTCTGTAAGGTACTGATGAAATGGTTTGTCTCTAGTGTGTTATGGGTTTACTCCTATTTGAGCATGGCACTAGATTGCTCTAACCAGAGGGCAGTGAAAAAACAAATGGTGAAATGATTCAATTTCTTGTGAACATATAGCACATAGCATGTCTAGTTCTTGGAGCTAGGCCTTGCATTTTTCTTTTGTTTTGATACCCCCATGTATTGCCTTCCACATGAAAACTTGGAATCTGTATGGGATTTTTGGTTTCCATAATAGCTTCCAATCAAATACTTGATTTGAAGACGAGGGGGGGGGGGCGCTTGCGAGAAGGATATGTATGCTGATTTGACAGTGTATCTACCTAAGTTGTTCCTTTTCCAAACAAGGGTATCTGCTTCTAGTTGTGAGTTTACCCTTATTTCAATTATATGGTTGATCGAATCTACTGTAAAGTGTTGTTGGAGAGCTTGTAGATTCCATGATCCATTTGAAAGTAGCAAATCATAAACTCTTAAGTGAGTTCAAACTTGCAAATCATTATTTGATAGTTGGGGAATCCCTCTAGGTAGTGATGGAATCCATGGATCATGCAATGCATCAATACTTGATCCATCCTTGATCAGCCAGATCACTTCTGCTTTGAGTTCTTTCATGATTTTAACTACATGTTTCCACCAGAGAGAACCATGGAACTTTGTTTCAATTTGAAATGGGTTGCGGTTTGTGATATATCTTGCTTTGATCTTTTTAGCTAGGAGTGTGTTGGGGTTGGTGAGAATTCTCATACTTGCTTCGCAATACATTGCCTTGTTCATATGTAGACTTTGTTTATAGCCTAATCGCCCCTCTGATTTTGGTTGGCAAAGCTTTGACCAAGAGATTAGGTGCTTTTGTTGCTTCTCTTCATTGTATAATCACCAGAAGTTTCTTTCTTCTTTATCCAATTTATCAATAAGATCTTTTGGTAACATGGTAGTGGACATGGTTATATGTTGGTATAGATTAAGTGACTGCTTGGATGAGAGTGGTGCGGTCAGCTTGAGAAAGCAATTTTGCTCTCCAAGATTCTGTTTTCGATTTAATCCTCTCAGTGAGGTATCTGTGTTGTTGTGTGATGTTTTTCCCTAGCCATAGCTTTGCACCCAAATAGCTATCGACTTCAAAGCTCGTATGGACCCCTAGGTGTTTTGAGATGAATTTCCTGTGTTGTCTGTGAATTTTTTTGCTGAATAGGATGCTTGACTTGCTATAGTTGATCTTTTAACCAGAGGCTTCTTTAAACTTTTGTAACAAGGATTTCAAGCTTTTAACTTTGTTGTATTCAGCTTTACAAAAAATGATACAGTCATCTGCAAAAAGGTGTGTGATTTGTTGGGAGTCCTGGTTGAATTTAATGCTTTCCAAATTATCCAGAGAAATTTCCTTGTTGATTAATTATGTGAGGACTTCCATCCCTATGATAAATAAATATGGTGATAAGGGATCTCATTGCCTTAGTCCTCTCTTCAGATGGAAGTGTCTTGAAACTTCTCTTCCCATTTTGATTGAGAAGGTGGGAGTGGATATGCACTCGCAGACTAAGTTGATCCAATGCTCTGGAAAATTCATATTTCCCATTATTGGTATGATGTAATCCCATCCCATACAGTCAAAAGACTTGGCATGTCCAGCTTGAGAGCTATCCAACCTTTTCCTTTTCTGTGCTTCCTCATTTTATGCACAATTTCTCTTGCTAGGGTAGTGTTGTCTGTAATCTGTCGAGTTTTGAGAAATTCTGCCTGATTTGGTGAGATCAGATCATGCAAAATAAGTTGGAGTCTGTTGACCATCCATTTTGAGATCATCTTATATGCAACATTGCAAAGACTAATAGGGCGGTAATGGGTTGTGCATTCCAGAGCTTTGTTTTTGGTAAATGCCCAACATTATAGAACCTTTGAATCATCTGGTAGACATCTTCCCCTATTATGTTCCAATATTGTTGATAGAAGAAAGCTGAGAACCCATCTGGCTCAGGGGCTTTGTGCGGATTCATTTGTTTTGCTATCAAAGAGATCTCATTCCTTGATGGTCAATGTGAAAGGTGTAGGTATGTAACGCTCACTTAGACTCTTAGAGAACATCAAACATCAAGATTAACACTACAAACCACACGCGAACAGCTCACAACCAACCCCTATGCTGCGATGAACCCATAGCACACCAGCATCCCTACGATGAACCCGAAATACATATCGTAGTAATCACGATAAAGTCTCGGTTCACTGAGTAAAGTCAGCGTGTGAACCCAAAGAAACCACAGTCGAACACATTTGAGAGTCCCAAGCCCTCAAGAATGTGCGATGAAGCCACACCCGCTAAGGCATGCAATGAACCCGCAACCCATAAACACGCTCGTGGTGACGGGTCAGGGGGGGACCCAGACCGAGCCCATGGCAAGGCCTGTGTACACCTAGAGGCATGTGGAACCCACGACAACAAAGGACATGGCGAGCCACCATGTGGAGCCAGCTAAGTACCATCCGTCGAACGGAGACATACCGATGCCACGTAGGATTAGTTATAGTGCACAAAATGAAATAGCACACATGAGTAATGAGGGATTTTAAGGATAAGGAAAGCCAATCCTTGAGAAGATCCTCAAGAGACACATGGCGAAACCCCAGTAGCACACCCAATAATTGACAGTGAATCAAATATTCCCTTTCCTAATACTGAGCAAATATCCTCATCTCTTACCTTTTAGGATCTCGGGACCTCCCCATAAATAGAGGTCCTCCTCGTATTGAAGGGCCATCAGATCCCAAGTATTTGTCACCCAGTACTCCTGAGTATGCTAGAATTCTCCCATTCTGTGCCCTTAACCTAGAGATCTTCATTCTCCCCTACTCACGAAACCTTTATCTGTCTTTCAGAGAGGTCGCTCCCCAACCAAGCCTTACCCCTCCTACAAAAGGCATTCTCGATGTTCAACTGTCAATGAGGGGAGGGAGAGATTGTCTAAAATTTCAAGTCATAATGCTCTTTTGCATTTCCATAGGACTCCCCAAAAGATTGAAATGAATTTCGTATCTCCCGATTGTCCACTATCCAATTTTCTCCATCGCCTTTAATCCAATAAATTCCATTTCTTCTTCTTTTGTGTTTCACCGTTTGATGCAAGAATTTTGTATTGTGGTCTCCTTCTAAAATCCAAAGTTCACGGTACTTCAATCTCCATAGTTCCTCTTATCTTTGCAACCATTTGTCATATTGTATTTGTAATGAATTGAGTTATGATATGTTCTTGTTGTCAATCTTTTGTGAATGCAAGTAACTGATTTGGTCTTTTATTTTGTGCAATTATTCATCGATTTTCCCAAATTTCAATGTTATATATTCCTACAATTCACTTTTACACGATTTTAGCTTAGAGAGGAAGATGTAGCCTGGGGAACCCCTCCAGTTGATGATCCAAGTTTTTTTAATAAGCTCCTTGCATTCCTTGTTTTCTGCCCAATATGGTTGGAAATGGAATTGGCTTCTTATGGATTGTTGGGTGAATAGCATGTCTAAGATGATGGGACAACGATTTGAATGTATGACTGGTAGATGCTTAATCTTAGCATCTAGAAATAGGTCCAATCAAGCCTGGGTTGCAAATGCCTTATCTAGTCTCTCCCAAACTCTTCCAAGACTGTTTTTCCCATTGTTCCATGTGAATGGTGGACCTATGAATCCCAAGTCTTCGAGTCCAAAGAAGTCTATGAAGTTGACAAGGGATTTGGTATTTTGCACGTTTTGACAAAAGAACCTTTATATTCTTGTGAGGATAACAAATCATTATAATCACTCAATATAACCCATTTTTTGGTACAAAGATACAACCATGATTTGATTCTATCTTAGAATTGGCTTCTTTTGTCTCTCTAGGGGTGCCTATATATCAGTAAAGCTTCCCATTTAGATGAAGGGGGATTGTCATTAATTTCTATGCGAATTAAGTTGTCATCAATGGAAGAGATGTTACCATGCATGTCATCCTTCCATCCGCATAGCAGCCCTCCTGACATTCCTTTGACTTCTGCAAAGCAAAATTTTTGATAATTTAGGGTTTTGGCTAGCTTGATGCTTTTGGAGGCATCCAACTTGGTTTCTTTGATTTGCATAGTAGGAATATCATATGTATGTTTTTAATGCATTTATCCTTACTCTTGAGTCTTGTATGCTCAATATTCTGACTATAAAATAAATAGCTAAGGTTTGTAATATGATAAAATACTTATTGAGAATGACAAGTAGAAATGTAGAACCTCATTGATATTGTCTTCTCAATTTTGATGTGGCAAAGTGGTGATGTAAATGGAATGGTTAAGATGCACTCCACCCATATCTTTTCCACATCTATGTGCTTTATTGCTGCCAAGCATACACTGGGATGTGTGAAAGAGGAGGGCCTTAACTCATTTACTTTTTGTAGACTCAATGTCTTTTTTTTTTGTTTAAGACTTTGTGCAGACTCATGTCAAACTGTATTTTCATGCAAGGCAAGTACATCTTGAATCTTGATGTCTAATACATAAATGAGGAAATATATATATATATATATATATATATATATGATGCTGCTCAATCCGAGGTAGTGCACGAACTGAGAAAGACGATCAGATAGTCCTTGTTGGCAGGGCGGGTTGATCTACAAGGACGAGGCCACGCTTCAAGATCTGTGGTCAAGAAAACAGAAGTCAGAGACCCGAGGAGTTATCCCCGGGTAAGAACTCCGACGTTCAAGTCAGTAGGTAGAGGTAGGATGGTCAGGCCGAGCTATAAGGATGTCAGTCCGAACTAGGTAGCTATGTAGGTCTCAGAAGTCAGATCCCTTATCTTGAGCATGGAGTACCTTTTTACAGCCAATGATTCGTGTCCTAGTTAGATTGGGCTTTCGGAGTTGCTGGATGAGATTAGATGCCAAGGTATTCGGGATAGAGTCCCATTCCCCGACGGGGTCGTCTTCCTTATTCCTCTTTATTCATGGTTGTGCTCATCCATGTGACGTGTAGATGATGTGGCTGAAAGGAAAAGATGGGGGCCACCACAATAGCGTAGCTCAGCCGGGCTACGCCGACGTGTCCGATTACTCAATATTTTTGAGATGCAATGAACGGTATTCAAGGGTTTGGGACACATTGGCTTGACAAGTCAAGGAAAGGATTATCCTTTGATGTTAAGAGGATAATCTAGACACAGAAACAATATATAGGGACCGATTCATGGGAAAGCCTACAGGTCAAGTTATAACACATGTACCATGTTCCTTGTTCAACTAGATGAATCTTCTTATGGACCTCTCCGAAGGAGTATGTGGTCCAAATCCCCCATAAATGCATGGTTGGTTTAATGGGTTCATAGTGGAGTGCAAATGGATCGGATCATTCGATTCAAATTTGGATATCTCCCGCCAGATTTTTGTTTTTCTTTATATAGAATTATTATCCATTAATAATTTGTTAAATTTTATATATAGACTTATGCTAATCAAATTGGGTCAAATCAGACTTAGATATGCAACATCCTTAACATATTGACATTCTAATTGAGTTTTGTGAGTTTCGTCCGATCATCAAATCAAATTTAGATATACCCCTTTCCAAACTTGATACCATCCATTTGCATTCCTAGCTCATGGTGCACTACAAAGACATTATACAACACAATCACCCATATACAACATCATTAAGACTACCAATAAAGTCCTCAGGGTTGGAAGTGTGAGAAGTATGATACTATGATTTACTGTATCAATGTGGGGTTGTTACCTAATAATGATCCCAGCCATATTAGGCCTTGAAACAAGTAGACTAGATGCGGACCTGACCTTTGGCATTTTTTAAGGATTTTTTAATTCATTCCTCCACCTGAGAAATTTTCAAGGGTTTGTATAATTGGAACCAGTAATAGGTGGGGTACTATAGCATTAAAAAACAAATAAAAGTTTGGGTTAAATACTTAAAGTACTCCTATGGTTTAGCAAATAGATAATAACTTACCCTATTGTTTGAAGAATTACTTAAAGTACCCTTAAGGTTTTTGACAATAGACATCACTGTTAAATATTGATGAAAAAGGTGAAAATGTTGAATTTGCCCTCCATTATTTCTCAAAATTTCAAAATAAAACCCAATTGATGAAAATTTTCAAGAACCGCAAGGTATCTCAAAGACCATATCTAAACCCACCACTATCTTCTCCTTGTCACGTCTCTTCTCAAATTAGATTTTCACCTTCAGTTGGGAAAAAGAAGATCCTCATGCTTCAGAAATCCGGAAAAATCTTCAATGTAGCCAAAGTAAAAACAACGTCTTTGGATTGTGTTTTGTGGTTTCGGTAAGATGGTTTTGATCTAAAACTTGAGAATATGATATTTTAGGATTTTATTTAGCTTAATAGGTCGCTAATTTTCCCCATTTTTAGAATAGTTTAAATGTTCAATAGTATGATATCAAATTTGGGCATTTTCAATAGTGAGACAAGATGACTTAACATATTACCCAATGCTTATTTTCTCCATAAATTTGGATACCCTGAGCTATTCTTTGAAGAAATGATAAAGACATTTCCTAATGTTACTAGACAAGCATTTTCTATATGTTGTATATAGGATTTTAGCATTTCCTATTGTAAATTCGATGTTCAACTATTCAAGATGATTTCTTCACTCATCAGAGGAATCCCATAATTTTAGATGCTAAGGCTGAGCTTGGAAAGTGTACAGATGCAAATATTTACTGTGCAAATACATACAAAATAATGCAAAATATAAGGTTTTGCACTCTACATATTTGCATATGTACTCCTTCCAAACTGAGCCTAAAGAATAGTTCCATTGAAAAGTACTTCAATTATTCAATATAGATCAATTAATGAAGCAATCTAATTTAAAATTTATTGGATTTCAATGTACAGCATAAGTTGTCTAATTGTAAATGAAGATGGAATTAGGATATGAAAGCAAGTTTTAGTTAAGTTGTGGGTTTTAGCACCATATAGATCTTACGTTTAGAACTTTGTAAGTCAATAGGCCCAATTCCATTATTCGAAGTTTAAATAGGCCCACTGTAAGACCTTGAAAGCTGCTTTGGTGCTCAAGTAAAACCTTGTTCAAAGAGTTGAATATTAATTTCAATAGTTTATTGGGCATGTCTGGATGTTTGTTTCTTAGGGGATTGCTTTTTTTGCCTCTTGACATACAAGGTGAATATTCTGTGACTTCTTAATTTTCCCTATGAATTTACAAACTTAATTGTAGGATTTAATGTCTTGAGGTGTAAATTCTCTAATTTGTGCCTTCTAAACATAAATTGGCTATGTTTTGGAGGAGTTCAAATACAAATATGTTCACCTTAACTACAATGTCTATTCACGGCTTTTTCCCTGCAATAGGATGGTCGGGCATCCCTTTCCACAATTGGATGGAATCCCTCGTTTTCCGTAATAATTTATCCTAGCTAATCCAAGATTCTTTCATCGGTAAGTTGGATTTTATTTGGAAAACTTAAAAAGCAATGAAGGGTAAAATAGACCTTAAAGGGGTAGTTTTGAAATTAAGAAAAATTATGTAAGTCATGTGACACCACATGTGAACGGATTACAATGGCACACAAACTGAAAGGGAGGATTTAATTTCTGAGGGAGAGCAAACCATAGATTTTCCTTTTTTTTTTTTTTTTTTTTTCTTCAGAGTCACTTGTCCTTTGTCTCAGGAGGGTCATCGGCAGTCCCTCAAGCTTGCCTTGCAGTGATGGACGGATGCCATGAAGCTGGGAACCAAAAACCAAAACATCCAAGCAGATAATCAATCTTAAAGGTGTTGGCACAAACTTCGAACATATATGGAACGCCATGTTTCCCTCCCTCTCCTGCTTGTGCACTATTCTAAGATTATTTTCTTGTTTTCAAGACATTAGAGAAATTTGCGAAACATGAAAACAGTCATAAACCACTGAGATAACAATCAGTAAAACTGTCTGATCTACTTCACATAATGAGTGTGATTTAAATAAATAACTGGCAGGAGGGCGAGAGGACAACCATAATCCCCATTCCTTCTGGATTTGTGTGAGAGAGACACGTGAGAAAAAAAATGGGAGTAACTGCCCGAGGAACCAATACATAATAGTTGTCTCAAAGTTTCTTTTCCTTTCCTTAAAAATTCTATGGTACAACTGTATATGTAATTTTAAGCACTACATTCAGTTACAAACACCAAGAAAAACAAAAATGAGCACAAAATGATTCAGGTTCTTTTTATTCTTTTGAGGAATAAAGGTTATCATACTTTAAGTACTGATGAATCTGCTGCCTGATTATCAGAAACCTGTGAACATTCTATCATCCGAAATGGTGGGGGTTCACCAAATTTCAGTAAGTAGGTGGTCTCATATACCGATCGCAATTGCAATATCACTTGAGCATCTAAATATGCATTGCATGCGTAACACCAAACTGACAAATCACTGCTCCAAAAAGAAAAAGAAAAAACAAATGTACACGTTGATTCCAGGTGAGAAGTAAAATTACTGAAAAAAAAGGGATCAGTAAACATATACCTGAAGCTCAGTGCCAGACAGTGGTTTTGTTCCTGATAATGGTCAAGCATGTGCTTGTTTATGAAGCGGCTGCATAGGACATCCTTACAGCACAAACATAACCAGTTCTCCGCAGGGTGGTGGCACCTTAAAATTCAAATGAGTGTAGAAGATAAGGAATGATATTTCGTTGACAATACAGGGTTTCAATGAACCAAGGTAGTGAAAATTGTTGCTTTCTGGTCCTAACTATCTTTAAGCATTTAGATTCCTTTTTGTAGTTTTAACTTTGCATTAACCCGCTATAGGCTCACTAATTTGTACTATGCCATCATTAAACATTATCAGTTACTGATAAAAGAAAACACTATACAACATAAGACCTCATGTAAATGCCTACTTAGATTTACACATGACTGCTGCAAAGTTGGTTAGAGACTTAGAATCTTAGAGAAGCTAACCAACTGGTTAACTTTGTATCATTTTTGCAATGATGTAAATATTGATGCCTAGAAAGTTCTATTGTGAACAGTGTTGCATGGACAAGACATTGTAATCAGAATCTGACACCTATCCAGAAATCAGGCTGGGCAAGAAGAAAAATAAGAACTGGGGTTGACTACGTGAATCCCATTTTTGTCCATTCCGTTCAGTTTAATGCCATATCCATTGTTAAGCTCAAAAACTAAATAAATAAATAAATAAATATGAAAGAAAAAACTACTCATGACTGCTAGTGTAATGCTACACTCTTCGTGTAGAAAAATGCGTAATGCTCTAGGAGAAAAATGCATAATGCTACACATTGCCTGTTTCAATTTCTTTACTGGGCAAAACTGGGTTGTTCTCTAGGAGCAGGACAGAATATTATTCTGATAATAAACCAAAAATAAGGTCCACTAAATTTAGTTGTACAAAGTACAAACATTGATCATAACCTAGATAATAAATGAATGATCTTCAGTAGAAACAAACAATACTAATATTAAGGAACTCTGTACTTTGTATATAGAATCCTTAAATATGAAGGTGGACAAGGTGGTTGAACATCTCCACGGTCTCAACACCATCTTGGGATTCTTTGAATCCCATTCCATCTTCTGTAAATTCTCAGTAATTAACACTTGATCCAACAATGTCAGCTCACCCCCGGGAAAATATAGAGAAAAATAGTGTTACCTAGTTGTCCGCGATTAATCAGGCAAAAAAGAAGAAGCTAAATATTAAACCAACAAATTAAGGAAATATAAAAGGTGCAGAAGAGGTATCTAGAACATTTGGAGGGAGAGAAATGCTTGGCTATTCAGGAATGTGGCATGTAGTAATCAAGACTGGTTAGCTCGGACAACTGGATCATTAATATCTTGGTGTTCTGTACACAAAGAAGTTGCATCGGCTCATAACTCTATGTTGGTTTTGAAAATATGTATAGAGATAATACATAGATAGGATCTACATATCCATTTAATTCCCATTGTACACAGTCTTTTTGTACCAGTGTTTTAAAAGGCGTGGGAGGAGAGAGTTAATGGCATAATTAATGAGGATAGATTATTAAAGGAGTTAATGGGAGGAGAGAGAGAGAGAGAGAGAGAGAGAGAGAGAGAGAGAGAGAGAGAGAGAGAATGGTGTATTAATGAGGAGAGTTAAAAATCTTAAAGGTAATTGGTCACTTGAGTTATTTTGTTCAATTTTAAAATTAGAAAATTCAAAAAAAGCAGAAAAAAGATAAGGTGCCTTTGAGGAATGACATTGCTGATTGGCACATTCCATTTTAATATATAGATATAGATAGTTTAGCTTTTCTTAGAAAAAAAAATGTGCAGAAGAGGTAGGAATAATGACAACCTTATGTTTGCCAAGCAGAAGGATGTATAAGGTGCATGAAAGAAAATGTATATGGAAATCAGGGAGACAGAAAATTAAGATATCAAGCTGATTGTCTAGCATTGCCCTACTGATGAGGCATGTTATTCTAGCGCTACTTATTGGCAGTACAAAATTTATGGACAATTTTTGTACTTGACTAATCATGACATTGCTTCACTAAACCCGCAAATTGTTAGGAAGAACTTTCCTAGATTAGGATCCTTTGATAATTAATATCCTAAATTAGAATCAAGAATTAAAAAAAGATGCCTGGGAGAAATCCAAGGATGGGATGGTTAATTCAAACAAAGTAGCAAAAGTAGGTGTAGAATAGGATAATGGTTAGGACTACTAAGTACCCGTTTAGGAGGGCTTTTATATTGCTGCGTTGGCTTTGCAAGGTGAGGCAACCCAGAAGGCCAGAGAGCAATATTTGGTGCAATATCTGGATAGATCAAACTGACTATTTTTCAGTAAGTTACACGGTTCTCTGTTGAAGTTTGTTTTAGTGGGTTCTTCAAAGCAGCTTAGCTGAAGCAACTCAACCAAAGCTCAAACCCTCCCAAACGAGATGAGCCCTAAAAGAAAGGTAAGGATGATGATGTTTTATAAGAAATCTAGGGAAGGTGATTCCTTGATAAAGATAACGATTTAACATTGGTTCTAAATTTATCAAAGTATTTGCCAACATTAGGATGGTACTAAATGCCAACATCTCTTAAATCAGCAACTCAAAATGGAAGGTTTTCTTCAGCGAACAACATAGCGCTAGTCCAAAATTCTTTTGACAAAGATCTCTACTAATTGTCTGGATGGACCATCCTTCATGCTGGAGAAAGGTATTAGATAGAACAGGTATTAAACACTATGATGGGTTAACTAAGCTTGCGACAGGATAGCCAGGAACAACTTTGAAAGAGAAATAAGCCAGGGTTCCCCTGAAGTAGATGAAAGCAGGTCAATAGAACTGCCGGATTGGTTCATAAGATCACATGTCCGCGAAACCATTTCACGTTCTTTGTATAGCCACAGTTGTCCCAAAGCTAAAGTGCTCCTATATGGTAGGCAGCCATGAGAACCGCCAAATTTTGAGTCTATAAGAAGCTAATTCCCAACCCAGTCAGAATAAGAGATCACGCTCAGAAATTACGATCACTAATTCAGTATCCTCTCCAAGAACTCTATCAAACGACAAACGCTACCGTTTCTGCCCTGCCCATGACACCTTGGAAAATCCTAAAAGAAAAAAAATCCAAAGCATAAATTACTGGGATATTGCTTAGGAATCTGGAATTCTAGGTGGCTTTATTGTAAGGGTTCGGAGATGGAAATATGACCTGGTGCAAGGAGTACCGGGAGCCGGGACGTGCGAAAGATCAGAAGATAGAGTATGCAGATGGTCGCAAGAAGTTCGAGCTTCAACCCAACCCGATTCGGCGCCATAATAGAATAACTCTTCTTCTTCTTCTCTTTGTTGTTCGTCCTGAAATTTGGTTCCTCGATCAGGAAAGCGGAAGTGTAAAATCTTGGAAATTATAAATTATAAAAAGAAAAAAAAAAAGAGAATGTAAGTTACTAATGCAGCGGAAGACGATGAAGCTCCGTTCTCCATTGACGTTTTGGTTTGAACTTTGAAGTTTAATGATCTGAGAGTCTGAGAAGATGAAGCGTGCCGTGCTATCAGCAGATGAGATGATCAATTTTTAGCTGAAAAGGGCATTTTAGTCATTCAAAAAATCGTTCAATGCTAGGCTCTGTGCCGTTAGATTGGGATTATTTTGTGCGTTGGAAATTTGGCGTGTTGGGATTGTAGATCGGAAAAGCCTTTCCTCACATGAGGGGACGGACGTCAGATTGGAATCTACTAACCTCACCCAGTATTGTTCCACCGCCATGCCCCCATGTCAGTCACACCAATCCACCGGTTACACAACTAGGGTTTTAAGAAGAACTATAAAGCCCTTAGACGCCTCCAATTTTCAACTTGCTGAAATCTATTGCTCAAGGGTTTTCTTTCTTCAACGGCGGCAGCGGCAGCAGCAGCAGGCATCTAGGATCTGAGCTTGGAGCAATGGGCCATTCTAATGTCTGGAATTCTCATCCGAAAAACTACGGTCCCGGCTCCCGGGCATGGTGAGAGATTTCTTCTCGATGTCTTCTAATCTGAAGCTATTTCCCCCCTGTATTTACACGACCTATGATGTTTTTCTGATTCTGTAATGGCCCATTTAATGTGATGTTTTCTTTCTTGCATGTGAGACCAACTCTGCCCCGTATTGCATGAATTTCGAACTTGTTTATATGGGTAGTCTGTTTTTTTTTTCCTTTTTTTGATTTGGAAAATGTTAAGCGTAGGATGGTCGATCCACTTGGATGCAATCTTTGTTTTTGTTTACCCTTGTTAAGAAAATATAGTTTGGAGATTGACTTGTAGCCAGTGACTGATGGACTGGTTTGCGGAACTCTGAAAAGAATATTCAAATAATGGGTCTGATTAGATAAGATAAAAAAGTTTATGCTGCGTATAGCCAATGGAAGATGTAGAATTTCTTTTTTTTTTGTGTGAACTGGTATATTGAAGAATTTATTCGGGAGGAGAACTAAAACATAGCTAGGAAGGAAATGAAAAGATGGTACAAAGGAGAACAATCTGGTATTGTAACGAAGGTGAAAGAGCCCCATTGATCTCTTCGGAGCTTCAAGGTCTGCGGAAAAACGTTGAAAGTTCAATCTTACAAAATTATAAACTCCTCTAGAAGAGCTGTGCTTTATCCATGAATATTGGATTTACATTCTTGTTTTTTTGTGGGGATTTGCTGTGAACAAACCACTAGAAAGGCAAGGTAATTTTCTCTTCCTGGTCTTTCTGTTGATTTTTTCCCTGCAGATGATGTCGCAGTTTTAGGCGTCTAATTGTTAGTTGAAGGTTTATTTAGTGATTTCAGGGTCTTGAGATTGCCTACTAGTCTTGGCACATCACAGAATTTGTTGCGGTGGAAAATATTTCTTTGTTTCGACACCAACTGCATTAGTCGCAGCTCTTGGATGATTTAAATGGCATATATGGGAAACATTTGTTGTTGTTTTCTTTTCCTTCCCATATCCTAACTCTTGTCCTTTCCAACAAAACGAGGTTGCTTTGTTTCTGAATTGCTCGATTTAATTAGCTGAATCCGATTATGTTTCCCTGTGTTGTAGTGCAAAAATACATGTATTTCTTGGTATTGTTTTTGACTTGAAACATCCTTTTCTGTGGCGGCTGTGGCCTATTTATTCCCGTTTCTTATTTGAAGTTCTTTGGTTACTTACTGAAGCGCTCTGATGACATTTAGATTTTCATAGTCACAATTGGTCATTCTGAGCTGTGCTGTTTTCCTGTCATTGGTTTGCTTGTTTCATGTCATTATCATTGGAGCCTGGTCAATGTGATAATCTTGTAGTAATCTTTCTAGTAGGCCAAATCTTTTAAGGCCGGCCTGTATTGTTGGCACTAGCAAGACGTTTTAATTTATTATTAGAGACAATTAATTTAAGCAAAACAAGAATTACACAGAAAGATTACAATTAATTAATGGTCGAATTTTACTTGTGATGATGATGATTCACTATTTTGGTTTTTTTGGGCTGTTGAGGTGGTATTTGTAGATATATTTAAAAATTCTGAACCAGGAGAAAAATTAGTGATTTGGTATGTCATTTAATTTTTATTTATTATTTTGGTCAGCCGAGTATGCGGGAACCCTCATGGGCTAATCCGGAAATATGGCCTGATGTGTTGCAGACAGTGCTTCCGCAGCAATGCCAAAGAAATTGGTTTCATTAAGGTAAATAGCTTGTTGTGATATGTATTTGTAAATGTGTCTTAAATCAGCTTGATTCAACCTTAACCTGAACTATTTGGAGTCAGGTATTTATTCTCAATTTAAAAATAATCCTATCTTCTCAATGCACTCAGAACCTTTTACACCGTTTAGTGTTTCTCTACCACTTTCTATATTCTGGTAATTGTGCATATGGGTTTTTGTGGAGCGGTTATATCTTGCTTTCCTTTCTAAGATGTGAGGATCCATTTCAAATGATTTGTGTGTTTGTTTCAGTACCGCTGAGGAATTTTGGACTTGGGAGGAGAGGAGACTTATCCATGAGCATTTACTTTGGAAGTTTGCCAGCGAATATTGATACTCTTATGAACTAGTAGTTTTGTTAAGTTGACTGGGATTTGGTCTTTGATAAATCATTCTTACTTTGGCATCATCAATAGGTTTTTTCTTTTGTTTGTTTTATTTGCTTTTCCTTGAATCAGCCTAGTTGTGATGTAAATGTACAATTTTTGAACTTGAATATTTTCCAATCAGACGTGATCATGGGGCTATTGAACACCACAGTTCTGCCCCTTTGGTCGTTTTAAAAAGCAAGAACATATGCTAAATCTGAATGTGACCACTTTTTATGAAAAAAAAGATCTGAAACTCTAGGACTAGAACAGTAACTGATCGCCCGTCTGTTAGTGATCCGGGAATAGGAATCTTACTGGATGATCAATTTTTTTGTATTCATTTGTTTTTTAAGTCGCCTCATCAGAGCAAAAACAGTAACGTACCCTTTAATTCAGTCTAAAAACACGCTGCTTTTGGGGAACTTCAACAACGACAAAAGGTTTCGTGGGTCATGAGTTATTTGATTTATTGAGCATGGAATCTGAAGGATTTGACCAATCCCTTCCCCTCCCCCGGGTGAATTTTGATTAAAAACCCACTTTATTGGTTACCATTTTTATGACTCTGGATGATTGATGGAAATACATTTATCCTTGATGCTTGGTTTGGAAAGTGTGCTAAATACTAATACAAATAACATACAAAATTGCAAGGTTTTGCACCCATTTATATTTGTATTTCTTCCAAATTCGTTAATTCGTTTTAAATTATAAATTTCAATTATTCTTTAATTCAATTTTAAAAACTAAAAATACAAATCAAAACCAGTGTTAGAAAAACAATTCACATTGAACAAATTGTTCATCACGAAACATGGACAAGATACCAAATTTTGGTTTGGATTTGAATGTCCGGTGCTTGTTAAGATCTAAAAAAAAATGCCCATCTTTGCCCGTTCCCACTGATGTCTTGTTCATAATCATGAATGTTTTGCTAAATCCTACCCTTTGTCCCTCCCTGCTGATTCCCATGCTTCAGGATTTAAATGCTTGTTGATTATGCCAGTTGGTTCTCGGTTAGTCCATTATGCCGGTTGGAGAAAGGATTAGCTGAACCCAGTGTCTGTTCAGTGGTCATAATATTTCATGTCAATAATAAAATATATGAACATCCATTGTGTTCACATAATCTAAAGATTCTGAACATTAGCACATGACCATCAATATTCGTCCAAATATGCTTTCAGAGCCCTTTAAGAAGAAATTACAAAGTCATCCCTCTTTGTAGAAAACTGTTTCGTTGGGTCACAAGAGTTGCTGGGTGCGGTATTACACTACTCAATGGCGAGTCTGGATCTCCTGTCCACGAGAATTCTGCCCACGTTTATTGCAATCACTCAATGGTAAGGTGTCTGTGGTTCCACAGTTCACAACTTCACACTTTGAAGAACATTGGCATCAAAATTTTTTTTATTTATTTATGATAGCTCTTGAATTTCTAAGCTCTAATTCTAAATTTCTAACAACCTAAAGTAAATAGGTTAAACGAAGGGAGAGAGTGAGACGACGAGAAGATCATACTAGAAGAAACTGTTTCAAATAGAGTTTCAAGCAGTAGCAGGCAGAACAATTTGTCGTTTCTTTTTCTTGATAGAACCAGAAAGAGCTACACAAGCCTGGGGTAGCACGTCCCCAAACGTCACTCCAACAAATAAAATCCAACTCTCGAGGGAGATAAACAGCTTGTCGTTTCCAAATAAGAAGAGGACCCTCATTCTTGTTTCTTAAAGTATATTAATTGCAGGTAGAAAAATAATATGATTTTATCACCACTACATTTTTGTCCACTTCCACAAAGTGCCAAATAGCTTCTAATGCTTAGTTTGTTTGGAGATCAAATTTCATTATCATTAAGGCTTAGTTTGGAAGTACAAATACAAATATGTACAGTGCAAAATCTTACATTTTGTATTGCTTTGTATGTATTTGTACTCTTTCCAAACTGAGCCAAAGTGTAAATGAACGAGAATGCAAAAAGGCCAAGTGTGAACTACTAAATTCTGATTGACTTTGTATTGTTTATTTGTGGGAGCCTAACAGCTCGTCCTCCATACCCATTACCCCCGAACTTTAATGGCAATAGAATTTAATCCCAAGTTTCTGCTACAGCTAGCTAAAGTACTTATCAACCAAGACATGATCAGTTGAGTTATTTGTTTGGGAGATAGGAATCAAGTATAATGTGGTCTCCACTATATATGAGATAGATTAGATGAAGAAGGTGCTGCAGAATTTACATCAATTTATGAGATTCAAAATTTGTAATGTAAATCAAGGTTTAAAACATCATTGGGTATCAATGTGTCTCGATATAATTGATACTCTTTTTTTATTTTTTTTATTTTTATAATTGTATAATAATGAGATGGTCCTAGAATAGGCTTGAGACTCTTTAAAGTTTTCAAAATATTTGTGTATCAGTTTATCAAGTATCTACATTGATACCAATACCAATAAGATATGCACTCTATCAGGTATATCACATCGGTATTTTAACCTTTGCTACCAATGAATACAAATGGGACAAAAAATAGTAGAAATTTTGTATCAAGAGTGCAAATCATAGTCACAAACAACAAATAATGTTAAAAAGATCATACAAACAACAATACTTTTGAAAGAACCATTCAACCTAAAATCTTAAACTACTAGATGAGGTCCCTGAATAGGTTTTTATTCTCTAACACACCCCCTCATGTGAAAGTCCATCAGGTTCCAAGTTTGAATAAGTATAGGCCCACCCATACCTTGTGTTTAAATTTAATTAAATATCATGGGGACAATAAGAATCAAACACTAGATCACTTGATAAACACAGGCTCTTATACCATCTCAAGGAACCATTCAACCTAAAAGCTTAAGCTGTTGGGTGAGGTCATTGAATGGCTAGCTTTATTCTCTAACAATAGTAACCTTCGTTACTCTAGTGTGGTAACATTTTGCATTCTAATAGTGTCACTTAAATTGACCGGATCTGGCATGCATTTCATCCTACTTAATGTTGCTTTGATCTATTATATTGACACTATTTACATCCAAGATCATACATACTTCCCAACATTTTCCTATCTCAGTCTCCACCCACAATCAAGAAATCAATACTAAAAGCCAGCTTCTTGTGATCAAGACTTTAATGGGATCATCTACAAGTGTAAATCCACTGTTATTTCCTTTTTCCACATTCCATGAATCTCCTGACCATCCGGATTTCTCTGGTAAAATTTCACAAAGATCTTTTAAGACAACTAAGGTTGTGTTTGGTTTCATTGCATTTTCTTCATGAAATGTTTTGGGATAGGTCAACAGAAATTGATGAAAAGATGAGTGATCAGATTATAGAAGGGAGTCACCTCAACTGAAAAAAATGCATGTGGGGACTGTTAGTGCTTAGAGTTCAAACATCATTAATGTTTCAAGTAATTACAGCAATTTATATTTATCAACCCAAAATGTGTATGTAACATAACAACTCATATTTTAACACCAATTTCTATTGATCAATCTCAAAAGTTTCATGAAGAAACAGCAATGGTCCCAAATACAACCTAAATGATCATTATAAGCCGAAAAGCTCTTTGAAAACCCTCTTTAGTCGATTGTAAAGCTATTTTTAACCAGTTGAAATTCAAAAACAAAAAAAAAATGCATGATGTGCATAAGAAAACAGAAATCAACATTAATGCATTGAGCTATGACGCATATATACAACTGGATTCAAGAATGGTGTTGTATGGTATTGTGGTCTTTAAGCTGTTTGTTATCAGAATCCTTAATTAATACACTATGGAAAAGCAATGAGTTATTTGAACTCAAATTCAACTTGGCGAAGAATATAATAAAAGCTGAGAACAGTGACACACACGCTCACACACCAAAAACAACCAGAAAAGAACATTGACACGCACATAAATGCACTAGAGACAACTACTGCCTAAAGCTACAGTGGAAAGGGGGAAAATGTACCATTCAAACATGAGAGGGAGATTGAGAGAGATGTACAAGGTTCTTGATCCAATGATCCTAATCACGCTAAAAAATGATTAGGAGAAAATAGATTAATATAGAGGAACTAATTGAAGCCCCCTAATTAAAATAAAAATCTCTCATCCACTACTTGTGGAGAAAACATTAGCAGAAGAATGAGAGGTCCCAAGGAGAAGATTAGAGATATGTTAATCAGAAAATTAAGAATGAAAAGAAATTAAGGAGGAGAAAGTTTCAAGCAGGTACCCAAGCAGTGGAAAACACAACATTGTGTCCTTTCCATGTAAGCACAAGACCTTCATCTTCTTCCTTCTTCAATCCCCAACCAGCGGCGTGCTCATCAAGCATGCTCTTCACCTCCAGAACAGTCTCTTCGCTAAACTGGATTCCTCGGAAATTCGCACTTTGCATTCTCTGAATCCACCTACTTTTGGGTTCGAGCCGCTCGACCCTCTGCACACCCTCTTGTGCAATCAAATTTTCTATCTTCCAGCATAAATCGGCTTCGTACCATTGCTTCTGCTTGCTCCCTTTGGGAAGGAATGTATCCATAGTATCGTAAGGTATCCACAGATAATCAAAAGCCGATCTCAACCTACAGACTAAGTTGTTGGATGTGAAGTCTGCATCTTCATCTACCAGAACAACAATGGTCGGCTCTAAACTGCGAATAGCTGTAAGAAACATCGTCCGAAGAGAAGAAGTAGAAGAGGACTCGAAGCAGTAAGGAGTTACACCGAGGGTTTCTTCTGGTATGTAATGAAGCATCATGTGGCAGTTTATCACGAGAGCCTCTCCTTCGCCGCCTCCATTAGCAAATATTAGCTGTTGCACTGCTCGAAGCTGTTCAACCAATGATGCAAACCCATCAGAGGAACTCGAAGGAATCACTCTGAACTCCATCCCTACATTCCGAGACCTTGCAAAGTTGACCAGCTTCGACCCCAACTCCTCATACGAAAGGTCGAGCAGGGGTGGGACATCGGTGGTGGCGCCGGCTACTGTGAGCTTGATCAAGGGTGGACCCTCTGAACGATTGGCGATTGAATCAATTAGTGTCGGGATCTGCATGCAGTGAGTGGAGCTTAGATCAATGATGTGGACCACGGAAAACCCTTCGATGGCTTCTAATATGGCAGCATTAGCTGCGGTGAAGCCAAATCGATGCCAGGGGGTTAGGTCAACGAAGCTGGCAAGCTCGATAACGGAGAACTTGTGGACGTGAAGAGGAAGATTTACTTGGGCGGTTGCCATTGCTGTGAGCATAGTACAGCTTCCAGTCTTTGCTGCACGGGCGATAAGAGCTCGGAGGAAGCCACAAGTGAGACGCTGGCTGGAGTCGCCGTCCGGAGGAGCGATATTGTTTAAAACCCAAAGGATCTGTTGGGCTAAAGTGGCGTCGTTGCTATCAATTGCGTTGGCGCAGTGTACTAGCAGCTGCTCCATGCAGTTAGCATCACCAAAGCTCCCAAGCGTCTTGGATGTGAGAAAACCAGGCCACGGCCGGGTCCTATGAAAAGGGTTAACGTTGTTGCTCATTATGAGATTATTTGAGAAGGAAGTAAGTTCATATTGGTGCAAGGGATGAGGTGGTAGTATTGGTGTTTCAGTGAATTGCAACATTGGGAGAGAGAGGAAGGGGGCCGGGTAGAAGGCTGTTGAGAATAAAGAGAGGACGAAGAGGGTGAAAAATGAAAATGAAAATGAGATTAATTTCAAAGTAGAGCAGAGTAAGAAAGAGACCAGACTGGTGGCGGTTCCATTGGGAAACGATCCGTTAGTGGTATATTTTAGGAAAATTCTGCAATTGAATCAAGCAAAATAGACAGCTCAGCTTTTTGGGGATTCATAGTTCTTCCCATGAAAAAGGACTGAACATAGGGGATAGGGGAAGAAAAACCCTCATCCCAATAACTTGGTTGAAGTCAAATTCGGCTAAAGACATCCCCTCTTAACAGTATCAGCTTTTTCAGTAGTAGGACGGAAGGGATACAATGAGGCTATAGAAGCAGTTTTTGAAGAACCTTTTTCATGGCTGCAAAGGGTTTTATTTTCTTTTTTCCTCCCAAGTCCCAAGGGGAGAGAAAGGAAGGAGAGATGGAGAGGACTGAGGATCGGAGACGGACTCCTGTTGTCTTCTGGTGTCATGTGAGGTGGCCGGCCAGGGAGTTGTCCTGTTGTGAGGGTTTAGTTTTTGTCATGTACCAACTAGTAGGGATATTGGATTGGGAGTGAAAGGAAGGCCATTTTTGGCTCAGTCACGGGCCATGATATCATGAACAAATCATTTCTGATGTTTCTCTCTTGAAAGAACTTAAGTTCATGGAGTTTTACAACCTTAAAGCTATTTAGTTAAATATAAATCTAGCTTTCATATTGGTATGATTGAACGATGGATTGATGGATGAAGATTATTGATCTGTAGTTAAAGAGTTTGGCTGGACGATGTCGCAATCTTTCTTTCTCTCTAATTAGTACAACCCTCTTTCTAAATTTGTAACTTTGCAACTCTCTCTCTCTCTTCCCTAAAGAAAAGTAGATGGACACTTCGCTCTCATTAAGGACATGAAGGGTATTAAAACTCCTCTCTCTCTCTCTCTCTCAGGGTATTGAACGTTCTGATGAATATCACCAATTCACCATCTCCCATCAACATCTTATCCGCTACTGGTGTTGGGCATCCACAAGTAATTGGAATGTGGCACGTAAGAGTATTTCAATGGTCAGTAATATATCTGTGCTCCACTGTACGGGCCCCATCCATCTATATTCCTCTCCATCTGCCGACTATCCATTAGCGGGATCCATTGCCAACTTCTCCAAAAGTAACGTTGCTTCCAGCATGTAAATAAGACCAGATGAAAGGATTCTCCTACTAACAGATAAATACTCGTGAATTTCCAATAAGTCGGCAAATTTTATGACCCTTCAGTGGGTTATGATCGGGCCAATCTCGAATTATTTGGATCATTATTCGAGCATAATACCATTTTCATTTAGACAGAATTTCCTGAAAGCAAATATCATGTATAACTCCCACACAACACGGCATCCACTTGCCCATCAATAATATCTTACCATGAATGTAACATAAATATAAAATTAAAAATTTTTTTAGGAAAATTCCTGATGTACCTTGTATTCTCGTTTGAGTGATAATTTAGTCCCCCACTTTGAAATATGACAATTAAGTATCTGAACTTTTAAAATGTGATAACCCGGTACTCAAATTTTTAAAGCATGACAATTCAATATTTGCCATTAACCAGTCCGTTAATCAGTCTTTAAGTTTTATTTGAAAAGTCAAAGATGCCCTAAAAATACCATCTAATTCTCTTTATCAACCATCCAAACATTGACAATAAAATAAACAATGTCAAATTCTAGATTCTTCTAAACAGTCACCGACCTTTTTTTGAATAGAAGAAACTAGGATTTGGGACTATTCAGTTTTTTGTCAACGTTTGGATGGTTGATAAAGAGAATTACATGGCATTCAAAAGTCATTTTTTACTTTCCAAGTGTCACTTAACAGTTGATTAACGGACTGGTTAACGACAAGTATTGGATTGTCACATTTTGAAAGTTCAAGCATTGGATTGTCGCATTTTAAAGTTTGGGGACCAAATTGACACTCAAACCAAAATATAAGGTACTGATCAGGAATTTTCTCAAATATTTTTACTATGCATCTTGATGCTAAGCTTTTAGGGGTATTTGCACAATTTTTGCTTTCACAGGATTTAGACTCATCTTAGTGGTTTTATGATAAGATCATCTATCATTAGGGCTGTTAATGAGTCGAATCTTATTCGACATATCTGAAACAATTGGGCAGTTTTGGTTCTAGGGATTAAAACTGATGAATCAATTCCGGGTCTTAATATAGTGTCTCGATTATCATCAGTTTAGAATCAATTCCACCTTGTTACAAACCAATTCAGACCCAACCCAAATTATATATATAGATACATTTATTTATGTATTATAATCAGGCCCATTAGGTCAAACCCAATTGCCCCGAGAATCAATCGATTCGATTCTATGCCTAAAAATTATAGACCCTAATAGGTCCAGCTTGATTCCGATTCTAGCTGGTCCCAACCCAGACCCGACTCATTTACAGTCCCCCTAGCATATGCGCCATGTAAATTGAGTTCTTCTATATGTTACGTCTCACCCTTTTTGTGCTTATAATGATAAGATTATCTGCCATAATTTTCGTCCTCTTCTTATCTATTAGTTAGTCGATCACCTAATTAACCTCATTGTTTAGATTATTTTAATATCGACATTCGTCAATGTGATAACAAGAGGCAAGAAATAAGCACAACCTCTTAATTATCGTATTTCCCAACATAAAAATTAAATAAAATATGCAATACTTATTTTATTTATTCTTATTTCTCAATGCCCTAACAAAAAGCTCAACAAGTTAAGAGACTCAAATACATACTAGTGATAAACGTTAGTTTCTTGAAACAAATATATTATCTTTTTATGATATAAGGTTTTGGAAAATTGCTAGTATTCCATTGTGGCATTCTATTTTGTTCATTAAAAAACATATATATATAAATAGATTTAAAAATCAAACTTGATTTGTATTAATGTTAGCCTTATGCTTAGGGCTGCAAACGGATCCACTAAAAACGGATATAAGTATCCAAATTTTGTTAATTCACATTTAAATTTGAATTCTAATCGAATCTTATACATAAGATTCAAATTGAATTTGGATTGTAATCGAATATTGAATAGTATCAATAAATAAAACTAAAAATTATCAAAATATTTTATATTATTAATAAAATGGACTTTAATATTATGTTTCATGAGCAAAATAAATTGAATGCATAACTTCAACATATGACAATTAAGTAAAAATGCAACATTCAGACCAACTTTGTTAGCAGACAAAATATATAATTTAAGTATATGTGAGTATACATATTTAAATCAAATGGAATCGGATGTTCATTGTTGTTTCCTTCTCTTGAAGCAATTATTTTTTTTTTCCTAACATGGCAGTTGTTTTTGCTTTTGAAAAAACAAAATCACGCATGGTAGCAAATACCCCCTAAGTTGAATATTGCAGGCCCAATGGTTTAAAGATTAAACCATAATTTCCAAAATGGGCAGAAGTATAAAAGCTGGTATGGCAATGCCTTAGCCTGCGGTAAATTCCATGTGTCTCAGTGTCTCGTCTCGCAATTTAGCCCATAATTCTTAGAACAGACACGCATGACAGAGCGGAGCCCAAAGGACATTGTTTTTCTCTTTCTGCCAATACTGTACCCTTTGACGAGACTGTCTTTGTTCTTCCGATCAAACAAGGAGAATAAGAGAAGGAGATTACCTAACACGTGCATTTCACATGGTACAAATCGTTGCAAATTGCGTAGTCGTTTTCATTCGCTCCCCCCCTGCACATAATTCCAAGTTCTCATACGTGTCTCTCTTTTTCCTGATTTCAATCTGTACCCTGTATCAAAATTTCATAAACCAACATGCAAACTTGCAAAATGAAATCATTGATATGATACCACAAAAGCTTAAAAACCATTGCAAGGGTTAAAGAGAAGATGTTATTTAATGCGGATGAAAAATTGGTAGGTATATAGTTCACAATTGTTTTGAATTATGGACAAATTATGTGTATTATACCGGTTTATAAACAGATCGAATCGGATTCGAATTAAGGTATATTCAAATCTGATCTGAACCAAAAATCCAATCTGATCTGATAGGATTCCATCAGAATTTGAATCCTATCGGATCTGATTTGATTCGACTTGTTTTCTTTACAAATTAATAAATTATTAAAAAATAAAATAAAATATACCAATTTAATTAAAGAAAAAACAGAAAATATAAGTATTTTTTTAATTATTTTCATCATATATACATGTTTTATGAAAAAATAAATAATATAACAAATTTATAAAAATATAATATAAATAATATATTTATAAATAAATAAATTACATATATATCTATAAATATATAACACATCGGATCGGATCTTCTTAGATTAGATCAAATAGGGGTTATCTGAATTCGACCAATTGGATCAAATCGGATCATGATCTGATCCATTTGCACCCCTATCCACACCACACTTTTTAATTCCATGTATCTCATATATAGTTTATGAATGATCTACACAATTAATCACATCTAATTTTTGCATTTTATATGATAAATATATTGAAAAAGGCATCAATAAATTAATATTAATTTTAAAAAAATGATAATAAAATAATAAAAAATTAAAAATATATATTTGAAAATATTATTTTATTGCTAAAACATCAAAAAATTAAAAACTTAAGTAAAATAATTAATAGTTTATTGATAAAAAATATTAAAAATAATATTTAAACAAACGATAAACAGTTCAATTAAGTTTCACAAAACAGAAAACAAACGAGATGGATGCATCAAGAACACAACTAAAAAAAACAAACGATCAGTGGTTCAGGTTCTTTGAACAAAATTGAATAACATGAAGTGAATAGTAGACTCCAAACATAAAATGAGCTCCATACTATTCGCACAATAGAGAAGGATCTAGCAACTTTCAATAGCTAAGAGGGAAAGCACAGTAAAAGAGGGTTTAAAGAACCAAATCAGAAAGAAAATGAAGGGAAGGAAATTGAATTTAAGAGACAGAGTATACATTAACATCGATAAACTATACCGAGGAGGAAAAGAGATCCTCAACATCATCATAGAAAAAGGAAAATGCACAAGAAGAAGGGTAAGGATAAGATATATATTTTCCAACAAAAAAATGCAAAAAGAAAAAATTCCTAACCAAGAAATTAAGAATGCCGTATCACAAGATCAGCCTTGAGAGAAAACTTGAGATTTCTACATTAGAATATATCAGAATGCACACAACAAGAAGAAACGAGGGTTTTCGGATACAGATCTACCATTTGTCAAGAACAAGATGAATTGAACACTTACACTGAGGACTAAAGAGAGAGAGAGAGAGAGAGAGAGAGGAGAGAAACTTACAGCGTGAGTTTTTTCAAGATCGAGCCTTGGCAGGTGGACCAGTGGAGGAGAGTTGCAATGGAGGAGAGATTCGGTGGTGGAGAGCTGTGGCTAGACCTGTTCACGGGTCGGGTTTTGGGCCTGACTTTACATTGTGTCAGGCTCGGGCTTCGGGTCGGTTTCATTGAAATTTTGGCAAAAGCCAAACCCGAATTCAGCCCATGAACTGGTCTAGCTGCGGCAGAGGAGAGCTTCGAAAGGCAATGGAAACCTCCAATGGTAAAATGTGAAGAAGCAATAGTATTTTAGGGAGAATGTGAAATAGGGGTCAAAGTAAACTATGGACGGACTCTAACTACAAGAATTTGTCATTGTCCCTAAATTGGGGTGTGAACGGGCCGATCTACAATATAACGTAAACCAATCCCGTTCACAGCCAGCCCAATAAAGAGTTCATCCCAACGGCAAGACCAAAACAGTCCATCCACGAGATTAACACGGAACTGAACATCGCATAAACCATTCCCCGTCCCTACAAGGTTACAACCATTTTTGGCCAACTAGCTAAACGAAAAAAGCTTCGGCTCCAACATCGTAGCTAGTATTATAATCCTTGCAATAACCGCAGGGCAACAACAGGATAAACTAAGCCCTATGTATAGAGAGAGAAAGAGAGAACTCTAGTCTTCCAAGTTGAAAGTCAAACCATCAAAAGGACTCACCCTTTTTCTTTTTTGTAATGCCAAGTTAACGATTGTACCTGATTTATAGGGTTTTGAGAAAAACATGCAACTCAACTCCCTAGCCCTTTCAGCCACCCACCTTTTCATTGCAAAATCAGATTAAAAAAATCAAGTTCACCTCCTAGGAGATTTTTGCATTGGTGACCAAAACAGAGAATTCAAGAAAAAGGCAAATTTCTCATCATAAAATTCAAGGCAACATGCTGAAAACACTAGAATACCATTTCACCTATCAAAAAGATGGAAATAGATCCATTCAAGCCCAGTTGACCAGACCAGTCCTTAGACTAATGCAAGCCAGTAAAAAGACAAGAAACTATTTCAGTTTCATTTAGGCATCCTTAGACCAATACAATTAGAAGGAAACAATAGGGGATCAATTCATCCAATCAACACCAAATGCAAACCAATGGTCAACAATCCATCTTAGATAAATGTCAATACCATCAAGCCAAAACAAAATGACTCTAAATGCCAATACCATCAAGCCAAAACAGAATGACTCTTAATGCCAATACCATCAGTTCAAAGTCATCCAATAGATTGCATACTAACAACAAGTAGTTCAGAAGACAAAGATCACACCAAATGCAAACCAATGGTCAACAATCCATCTTAGATAAATGTCAATACCATCAAGCCAAAACAAAATGACTCTAAATGCCAATACCATCAAGCCAAAACAGAATGACTCTTAATGCCAATACCATCAGTTCAAAGTCATTCAATAGATTGCATACTAACAACAAGTAGTTCAGAAGACAAAGATCACACCAAATGCAAACCAATGGTCAACAATCCATCTTAGATAAATGTCAATACCATCAAGCCAAAACAAAATGACTCTAAATGCCAATACCATCAAGCCAAAACAGAATGACTCTTAATGCCAATACCATCAGTTCAAAGTCATCCAATAGATTGCATACTAACAACAAGTAGTTCAGAAGACAAAGATCACTATGATCATGTATGTATTTATAGAACTAAGGGGGGCGTTAAAGTCAAGAAAGTGTTTCATCTGCAAACTAATGTTTGAGTTTAGACCTCACACAGAAATCAAAGTTCAAACAATTCAGCTCAGAAGATAATCAAGGTCTGCCTGAAACCAGTTGGCAAGCCTATTTATAGACACTACTAAGTCCTTGAAAACCACAGAAATACAAATTTGGCAAGCCACCAATTCATTCACCAAACCCTTAGCTTGTTTGAGAAGAGGAGGGAGTATTTTATAGTAGGTCACTCCCCTGAATCAAGTTTTCTCCTGCTCTGTTTTTTTTCAACACAATGACTAAAGCTCAAGGAGAAACAAAGATATCTTTGCATCAAGACTGCCCAGAGGATAAATAAGAAATAAAGCAGCAAATACCTTAGCAAGAAATAATAATGATAAAATATCCGAAAAAAAGAACTGAATATAAGAAAGGGAAACCACAAAATAGTAAACCGAAAACATGACAAAATTCACATTAAAAATTAAATTAGATTCTTAGAGAAGCTATCAACTGAATGTATACCATAAAGTCAATAGAAAAATTAAATTAGAGATCATATATACTTGACAATTTCTGAAAGTATCGAGAACACCAAAGTCTTATATGTTAAATGTCCGGGCAAACTACTCCAAGTGCTCCAACAGTACTAGATCTACAGCCATGGCAGCATGTAAGGAAGAGAGAAATCATTTTCGATAGTGTAAAACATAAAAAATGCATTATCAGATACAATGATTCATAGGTTTGAGAACAAAAACAAATTTGAAGTAAGATATTACCAGTGGAAGTGTAGATGCAGTGAGGGGAAGCCCGGTTTGGAGAAATGAAATGAACGTGAAGAAAAGAACCACAAAATTGGAAGCCCGGTTTGTTTTCCACCGATCTGGAAGTATAGCCACTGATTTGGAACGTCAGTGGCTATACTTCCAGATCGGTGTAAAAACAGAGTTTTTCTGGTTTGTTTTTCTATGCATTATTGATTGAAAATTCAAATATATATACATGAATACACAGCCACCAAACTCCAAAGCTTATGGCAACTAGAACTCCTAAGCTTACAGGGACTCAATCTTTTCTATCCAATCTGAACAATACATGATAAGGAAAGAATATCCCACATTCTGCTCTTTGTAGTCTTCATTGCTCTTGTTGATGTAATGCTTCGGAAATAATAGAGTCCATCTCGCTGCTCACCCGCTCCAATCAGCATCCTCGTAGTGCGGTCCTGTATCACATATAATTTATTAGTGAACTTGACAATACAATTTGATTCCTCAATAAATTGCGATACAGAAAGTAAATTGCAATTCAAACTAAACACATATAAAACACTAGTCAGTTTCAGATGATCGTCCAGTGCAACTATGACTTTTTTTTCTGCTATTGTCACTTTCTCGTCTGGTAGCCCGACAGAGCACGGAATGACATTCTTTATGTCTTTCATCGACTCGAGGCTTCCTGTCATATGATGAGAGGCCCCTGTGTCTATTATCCATTTTGACAATTTTTGCTTATCACTTATTCGCTAACTCCCCTTTTTCTGTGTATCCAGAAGGTTGAGTGACTTGTTCCACTACTCACTACTTAGTCCATTTTACCCAGTCTTGGCTGCATCAATTGATTCTCCTTGAGACGCATTGCCTTGGGCAGAGGCTTTGGCTGTATTGGCCTTGACTTGGTCGCCATGTCCTTTTCCTCCTGTCCCCGCTCCTTGTTTCTGTCCACCACACCCTTGGTCTATTCCACGGGCATTACTCTTCAGCCGATCGCCCCACCATTCAGGGTAGCCGATCAGTTGGAAACAATACTCTGTATCATGGCCTGCCTTGTTGCACTGAGTACATACTACGTTCTTGTCTCTACCTTCGCTTTGTCTCTTCCCTGCATGGGCTGCAAAGGCCACAGCTTCAGTCTTCTCTTCCTTTGCTCTAATCATGGTTTAAACTTGCTCCTCTTGAATTACTATAGCATAGGCTCGATTCAAACTTGGCAAGGGTTCTGTACTCAGTATATGCGGGCGCTCACCTCCATAGACCGTGTCGTCTAGCCCCATCAAAAATTTATGAAGTTTCTCTTCATCTCGCTTCTTATCACATGCCCTACTTATGTTGCAGTTGCACTTTCCACATTGACAAGTGGGATATTGCTCATAATTTCCCAATTCCTCCCAAATCATCTTGAGTTTGCAATAGTAATTCAGAATTGTCATTCCTCTTTGTTTGCAATTTACCAGCTCGGATTTGAGTTGTTGAACTCGTGGTCCATTACCAACAGAGAATCGCTCCTTTATATCATCCCAGAGTGTCTGTGCAATCTCAATGTACGTTATGGATGAACGTAAATTATGTTCAATCGTATTTAGAATTCATGACACAAGCATGGAATTCACCATCCACCAATCTTCCAATTCCATCGAATCGTCCGAAGGTTGCTTCACAAAATCCATTGATGAAGCCGAAATTCTTCTTGGCTCGCAGCACCGTTCTTATTGCTTGAGCCCTTCATCATAATTGTCGCCTCTAAGATAGATCTGTGTGATAATGCTACATGGATTGTCATTGGTTGATAGAAGGTAGGGCGATATCACATTCTTTGTCAATTGACCACTGCTCTGTTCTTTTTCTCTGTTTTCGGCCATCGGTGGGTTGATGTCGTACTTCACAAGTTTTGACAGAAATCCAAATCCCAAAAAAACAAAAGGGAGTTGAGCTTCAGAAATACCTCCAGTCCTTATAAAAAAACTGCTCTTCGGATTTGGGATTGCACTGACCGAACTCGCGAGTCAGTCCTTATAAAAGTTGCTCGTCGGATTTGGCATTGCAGTGATCGAACTCGCGAGTCATCCGCAACCAACCGCTTCTAAAGCTTTTGCTCCAAAAAGAAGACAATCGCTGGTAATAGATCGCCACCGCTGGAACGAAAGACGACCGCTGGTAATGGATCACCGCCGCTGGAACAATTCCCGCCTCTCAGTGTTCGCACCGCTGGTAATAGATCGCCGCCGCTGGAACTACTTCCACCTCTCAGGGTTCACACCGGTGGTAATAGATCGCAGCCGTTGGAACGACTCTCACCTCTCAGTGTTCGCTAAGGGGAGAAACCGTCGCTTCCGCTGGTTGCCCAAAAATAGAAGATGATTATCAGTTTCAGCAAAACTGAACTTCTGTAGAAGATGAAGACCGAAGAACTCTGCAGAGTTCTTGTCTGTTCTGCGAGAACCGGAACTCAGAACGGACCCGCCAGTTGCAGTCTTGGTAGGATGAAGGCGAAGATCGAACTCTGCAGAAGACGGAGTATCGAATGGAATCTGGAGTGCAGAGTCTCTCCTTTCCCGGCACCAAATAACGTCGTTGCTGCCACTGATCTCCAGAGGTCTTGGAACACAAACCTCTCGCTTCCGTTTCGTGGCTCTGATACCATGTAAAAACAAAGCTTTTCTGGTTTGTTTTTCTGTGCATTATTGATTGAAAATTCAAATATATATACATGAATACACAGCCACAGCCACCGAACTCCTAAGCTTACAAGGACTCAATCTTTCCTATCCTATCTGAACAATTCATGATAAGGAAAGAAGGAAAGAAGATATACACAAAGAGGATATATACATGAATGGACTCCTAATCCTAACAGAAACATATCTAACAATATCTAGACTTACCATTGAGAATGAAGCTACGATGGTGAAATTTTAGGCTCAAATCTGGTTTGATTGCGATGAGAAAGGCAGGATCTCAAATCTAGATAAGGATTTGAGATATCTTGACTACTTGCTAACGATAGATATCAGACATCAATAGTAGCCATTGTTGTCGAACTTCGATGGAGGTCTGTAGGAAGCTGTGACGAGGGACGCAAATGGAAATGGTTGGCTTGTTTGCCACGATTGTTTAAGAGAGCAAAGTTTGCTTGGAAAAAATCGAAGAAACCTTTTTCCCTCTATATTGACAAAAATGCTTATTTGTCCCAATCTTCATTACATTTTTGCATTCTTTCCAAATGCTCGCAAATCTGACCCGGGATGCAAATTTGTGCTGAACCGGAATTTGCACTCCTTCCAAACGCAGCCTTTATGGATACAAGGAATGGTTTTATTTTCAATAATAATGCTCCTAATCTAGTTGCAACTCTTGACAAGGTAGCCAATTAAGCAATTTCAAGAAGCATCACAAACACAGCTCCCTTCTGAGGCAGAGACAACAGACCCGGTATTTTGGACACTCCCTGAATCTGCTCAGGTAAAGTTAAATGTAGACGGGGGGCGTATGTGAATAAAGATTCTGCAGCTGTAGGTATAGTAGTCCGTGATATTGCGGGAAGGTGTTTGACTTTGAAGTGCTTCCCAGTCCATGGTTCGTCTCCTCGACAGGTATGAAGGTTTAAACCTGGCCAAGCATTTGAAACTCTCCAAGGTGGTGAATGGTGATCGAATCTGATTGCAAGCAAGTGATCGAGGCACATACGTACTTCATCTGATTGCAAGCAAGCGATCGAATCTTTCTCGCTGGACTGTTTCTTCCGGTTTGGGTTCAGTTTTGTTCAAAGGAGTGCTAATCAGGTAGCTCACCAAATAGCGCAAAGAGGTCTTCGGGGTAGAGAGTTGTGGACTGTTGCTTGCCCAGTTTTTTGAAGACTTCTCCTATCTCTTCTGCTGGTTCAGGTTTAGGCTATAGTTTCTTGTGTTTCTTCTTTTCTGTTTTCTCTAGTCTAGCCTCTAGCGTTAGGAGTTAGCTTTAATCTGTTTAGTCTACAGTTAGTAGCTTTGTTGCTATGTTGGTGTGAGTTCCTGTAGCTCTGTGCTTTTCTCTTTGTACTGTTCTGTTTCTCTTTCAATGAATCATGTTCTCTACGAAAGAAAAGCATGCAACTCATCAAGAAGGGTATAAGATCATCAGAAGAATCTGTGAGAAATCATATCATCAAAATTAAATAAGTTAAAAAAAAAAAAGTTAAGAGGTTTTAAAAAAATTCCTTATATATAGTGTGACTTGTGACTTGTGAGTGAGAATTATGAGGAGGATTCCTAGGCTTGACATACAATAAGGACTAAAGGACATGATGTCTAAAGCAAACAGTGCAAGCCCAAGCCCATGTTGGAATTTGTCACAGGGGGTGGGGTGGGGTGGGGGGGAATGTTATCGATCTCATGCATGCAGCCATGGTCTATCTATTTATATTCAAGACACCATATGTTTAAGGAAAAAGCTTCGATCCACATGCTGCTTAACTTAATTAATTATGTGTTACAACCACACAAATTAACTTTGGTTTAAATTAGTAATAGCATATATTAGAAGGCTGATGAGTTAGCCTGCCAAACGTATGAAGACACCATTTTCGATGCATGGGCTTTGTTGAGTGAAAGTGAAATAATAGAAATGCATAATGTTTAAATTATATAATTTATAATTTATACAAAAATAAATAAATATATTTTAAATACACTATCAACTAATTACATTTTTTTCCTGAAGATTATTAATAATTAGTACATTTTTCAAAACGCAATAATAGTGGTTATATTTTTTTTTTGGGAAATTTATCATATTTATTGGAAATCATGTTAATCCATTTTTGGTAATTTCTTTGATAAATTTTGTTAATTAAGACAAAAGTATTGGTATTTTATTTTTGGTTATTTTCTTGGTTAATTTCTGTTCATTAAATGTAATTTTCTGCTATTATTAGATTAAATTATATTTAAATAAATATTTTAAATATAATTACTTTTAATTACAATTTAAAATCTAGTTTACTTAAAGATTCAAACACTGTTAATTAATAAAGAATATTAATATTTTTTATTTAATACGTCATTTTACTAAACACTGTTAATTAATAATACTGCAGTTATTGAAAATACTGTAAAATATGGCTAATTATTAATACTGTAATTATTAAAATTATTTTAAATATAAAATACATTATTTTTAATAAATAATGTTAATTAATTAAAATACTGTAATTATTAAAAGTACTATATTAATTAAAAATACTATTAATTAATGAATTCAGTATTTTAATAAATACTTTTGATTAATAAATAATACTGTAATTATTAAAAATACTGTATTAATTAAAAGTACAGTTAATACTGTTAATTAATAAAACGCTGTAATTATTTAATTACTGTTAAAGATTAAATACTGTAATTGTTAATACTCTTTTTTAATAAATTCAAACTTACATTATACTAATTAATAAATATATTATTTAATACTGCTTTTCAATAAATAATGATAACTATTTAAAATACTAAAATTATTAAAAACACAGTTAATTAATAAATACATTATTTTTAATTAATATGGTTAATACTGTTAATTATTAAAAATATTTTTAATTAGTATTAATACAGTAGATTTAAAATAAAAATAATTAATATTAATTAATAAAAAGACTGTTAATTAAAAATTTAAAAAACTGTTAATTATATAAAATAATTACTGTTAATTATAATTAAATAATGTAATTACTAAAAGTACTATATTAATTAAAAATACTGTTAATTAATGAATTCAGTATTTTAATAAATACTTTTCATTAATTAATAATATTGTAATTATTAAAAATACTGTATTATTGAAAAAGTACAGTTAATATTGTTAATTAATAAAACACTGTAATTATTTAACTACTATTAATTAATAAATTCTGTAATTGTTAATACGGTTTTTAATAAATTATAGCTTACATTATATTAACTAATAAATACATTATTTAATACTGTCTTTGAATAAACACGGATAATTATTTAAAAATACTATAAATATTAAAAACAATGTTAATTAATAAATACATTATTTTTAATAAATACGAAATACTATTTCTAATAAATACACTGTTAGTTATACAAAATAATTACTGTTAATTTTCTGATAATTACTGTTAATTATAAAATTACCATATGTTGATTTTCTGATAATTACTGATAATTATATTTAAATAGTGTTAATTAATTATAACTAAATACAGTATTTATTAATTAATTAATAAAAAATAACTAAATAATTTTTTATTATGAATTAATAAATACTGTTAATTAACTAAATACTTTATTTGTTGAAAATACTCTTAATTAATAAATACTATCATTTTTAATAATAAACCATAAATTAAAAATCTTGGGCTAAATTTTGATTGTACATTAGTAGTTTTTAAGGTTGTGTGCCCTAACCCAGCCCACACCTTAAGTGTAATAATATTTGCCTAGACCTACAGCCTTTCCCGTGTTAATTATAAATGTATGATTTTTTTATAATTTAATTTATTTATATTTTTCTATATATTAATATAGAATGTGTTATGTAAATATTATATTCATATGCACATATGGTAAATATTATTATATAATATTTAAACACTATATTTTTAAATTGGAAATATCCAAAGAATATTGTTAACAATTTAAAAATACTGTTAATTAATTAATAAGTATTTAAATACTATATTTTTAATAAATACTGTAAATTAGTAAAATACTATAATCATTAAATACTGTTTTTATTAAAATACTGCTAATTATTGAAAAACTGAAAATTAATAATATTAATGAAAATACTGTTAACTATTAAAATACTTTTACTTAGCTGCTAATTATTAAATACTGTTAATTTTCAATAATGCCTTTTAATTGGTAATTAGTAATAATGTTTTAAATATTATTAAATACTGGTAATAAGTTTTAAATATTATTAAAATTATTATTAATTAATCATTAAATACTGCAATTAATATACTGTTAATTATTGGAAATACTGCTAATTAATAATGTTAATGAAAATAATGTTAATTATTAAAATAATATTAATTACTGTTAATTATTAAAGTACTGTTTAATAATTCTGTATTTCTGTAATTATTAATAATAATGTTAATTACTGTATTCTTTATTGAAATTAGTGTATTTATTGAGCCTGTTAATTCTAAAAGTTTCTGTATTTTTATTGAAATTAGTGTAATTATTTAAAATACTGCTTTTAATTAAAACTGTCAATTAATAAAAATGCAGTATTTATTGAAATTACTATATTTATTGTAACTGCTAATTATAAAATTTACTGTATTTTTATTGACATTACTGTAATTTTTTCAAATACTGTATTTAATTAAAACTGTTAATTAATAAAAATATAGTATTTATTGAAAATTCGATTAATTAATAAAATACAGTCTTTTAACGCATTATTTATTGAAATTACTGCTAATTAGTAAAATACTGTATTTTTTTAAATACATTATTTTTAATGCTGTTAATTAAAAATATTGGTAATTAATAATACTGTTCATTAATACAGTAATTGTTAATGTAATTATTTAAAATACAATATTTTTAATAAATACAGTAATTATTAAAATAGTGTATTTAAAATACCGTTTGTTACTTATTTAATGACTTAATAAAAACATTGTTTTTAAAATAATACTATTAATTAATAATACTGTTTCATTAAATGTTAATAATACCGTACATTAATTCAGTAATTACTAAAGATACTGATAATTATAAAAAATAATGTAATCATTAAATACAATTAATTAAAAATATTGGTATTTTCAAATACTGTATTATTGAAATTCTTTAAAATACTCTATTTACTGTAATTATCAAAAGTACTTAATTATAGATTTTATATTTTTTAACAAATTTTTATAATGAATATTTATTTTATTTTATTAATAAATATTTTATAATATAGTAATTATCTAATACTGTACCGTGCATCACACAGTATGGGAAAACCGTGTGGTGCAAGGTTTGGGTTGAACCGTGGCTACACAGTACAAGTAACCCATGTATCACAGGGTTAGATGTTAACCGTGAGCCACACGATTAGGCTCGCGCAACCCGAATACGAATCGAAATCGGGTCCATATGACCCGTTTCGATTGTCTTCTTTGCCCGAATGCTAATACGAGTCCTACGATGACTCAAATGCTTCTTTTTTTTCACTTTTTTCTTTTCAATATACTTTTTTTACCTATTAGATAATCATTTTGTAATCGTTTTCAACATATTTCAATGAAAAATCTAGAAATGAAGGAGATAAATGTGAAAAATCAATCTGTTAAAAGTAATAGGTGCAGAAATTTTTTCAGCTTTTTTTTCCATGGTATGTATCGTTTTTTATTCACCAATCATCTACAGTCATTACCAATATTTTTAAACAAAAAAAAAAATCTAATGCATAGCAAGCAAACGAGGAGTAAATTGACACTGAGATGTTTCTTGAATGCAGGATATACTCTTGATGCCGGGGCAAGGAGAGGGCTGATTGAAATACATTGAAGAGCAGTGGACGAATCCAAAAGCTTGGCACGTATGTAAGAAGGTAGTTTAAAAGCAGGATAATTCAGAGAAAAAAATGAAACAAACCTGATAAGCAGGAGAGTCCAGAATCCAATCCTGATAGAACGTCTGTAAGAAGAGTAGAAGAACTTTTTTGAAGTCTGTTGTAAAGATGTGGGCAGGAGACGCATCGGAAGTGCAACCGTCTCTGCCCACTTTTAATTCAGGCTGATTTAATTGGCTCTTTTAATAATACGTGAATTAAAAAATTAAAAAAAAATTAAAAACAGAAAATTAGAATGAAAGGTTTCATATATATATTGCCGCTCAGATTGACCATGGACAATACAATAATTTTACTCCTAAGATCAAGGGTCTTGACCGAGGGCTTCGAGGCCCCGTGTACTCTAAGAGGGGTCCGAAGCCGAGGCCGTGTAGATGATCAATAGGGGTATGCCAAAGCCGAGGCAGACCACCTTCTTGGGTGTTGAAGATACTGAGGCCTAGGGGTCGAGGTGGATGATCTAGGAAGAATTGGTGACGAAGTGTGGATGGTTGGCTAGGCGTACGAGTGGTTTGAAGGGGGCCTATGAGTTTGCTCTACAAGGAAAGAAGTGTCAGAGTCTTCGAGTGAAAACCCAAGGCGAGGATTCCGGTGATCAAATTAGTATTCGCACAAGGTAAGTAGAAGGTTCAGTGCCAAGACGCACAAACGAAACCACTAGCAAACACCCAATCCTCTGTAAGAAGAATTCTAAGAGTCTTAGAGGTTCTAGAACATTTATCTTGTGGGAGGTGCCTATAGTCGGAGTTAGTAGTTGGACTTGGATGACTCAGATGCGAGTCGTACGAAAACTAGGCAAGATGTTCCAACAGAGCCATGCGGCGCCCCGTGATTGGGCCCATCCGATTCACACCGAATGACTACTGCGCTCTCATGACAACCCTATATTAGCGCCCGCTGACTGATACGCATCAGCCCCATATTGGCCAGCCAAATGAGTCTACATCAATAGTATATATATATATATGGTAGTTTAGGCTCGTCGGAATTTGATGTATAAAATCGATGAAGGAATTCCAATCTGTGTGGGAGTGATCGTGGCTCAGCGCCTCAGCCCTTGAACAAATACATAAACAAATTAATAAGAATTAATAAACTACAGTGGTCCAGTTGAGTCGGACAAGGATTTATGTGGCTGTAGCTTCTCCAATGCAAGGCCAACTAAATTTTACTTGGGTCGGTTGGATCTGTATCTGTGGACCACTGTGAAATTAACTGATTACGTTTGTGTTAATGGGAGAATAAGAGACGATCCCGTGACCGTGAGTTGGGGATGGGGTCCGAAATTATCCTTGCCACGTTGCCAATATCTACTACTTGAGCTCCATTACAAGTTGCGTAAAAGAGAGAGACACGTGCATTGCATTGTCTGAACGTTGGTAGCACGGCCAGTGCATCTAAACCGGCCCGTACAGATTTTGGAAGGGGATGCATGGGATCGGAGTTATTATCATTAATCCAGGGAGAAAAATGAGTGGTGCTTAGTCCCTCCCTGCCCAAGCCAAGGGTCAAGGTTCCATCCCTCCCTCCTCCATCAGGTTTAACCGTGGCATAGTGTGATGAAAATGAGAAAATCATTACCTTTATTGCTGAAAACGAGTCACAGGCCAGAAGGGCCTCACTGATAACTGGTGGTACTGCGGTCCAAGCTCTAGGCTTAGCCTAGGCCGGAAAATCATGATATATATGTTGAAGCTCTACATATATAAAAATAAAAATAAATTTATGACTATGAGACATATAATAATGCGACTCAACAAATTAAGCATTTATCGACGTTGCTTTGAGGATGACAATTGAAGTGGAGAAACAAATCCTGTCTCCTCCATCTGATTCAATTTGATCCACTTGTAGCCCCGCTAACTAAATGCCCATCTAAGCTTTCTTGTTCTCCCTCACCTTTTGGCCTTTTGGCCTTATTCAAGAGTTAGGGAACTCAGCCGATTAAGCTACAGTGCCCAAGAAACCAAAGCTGAGTTGACGCTGCAACTGGACTGAAGAAGAACCTCGCCATTAATATTATAATATTATCGCCATGCAAATATAATGGACCATAGATGATGAAGGTCACCCAATATTTGATAATAATCACCTTCACCGACCACCGTCTGTGTGGGCCATGTTTTGCAACTCCCAAGTCCCAAATTAGGGTATCGGTCTTCACGTCATTGATTTGTTGTATTTACCCATATTTAATGATGTGACTGCTTCGTTTAGTACAATGGTTGAAGGCGTAAATTAACCTCATCAAGTGGCTATACGTTTTGAACTAACTGCCTAACTCTGGTCTCGGGATATGCAGCAGATTGACCAAAGATCCGTCAGGCATCCAAGCGAAGGTAGCAAAGGCCCAAGTAAATGAAAACTTTATTCAACAGTTAAATTTACTACTACTACTATTACTTTTTTTTTTTAATTTAAGAATTGAGTAATAGTTACTTACTTGGATAAATTAACTATAGTTTGGTGTCTGTTACAGTTTCTGATGGATGTGGCACACTGCGAGCATGTTGCCAGAGTGGCAGCTTCAAGGCTGAGCATGCATGCTGCCAGCAGCCCAGAATTACAGCCTTAAGGCTGTGTCGCACTCTGTGGTGGTCCTATATATAGAGAGTAATAGAGAGAGAGAGAGAGAGAGAGGCGCAGACGGCAGACGCCCACCATAGACGAGATTGATGAGATGCTCTATCCTCTATTTATAATATAGTACACAATCACATTACTTGGTTCAGTTAACTCCTTAATTTTCCTGCATGCATGAACTTATGCATGCAAATGTCTAAAATGCTGAGTCCGAATCAGCTAATATGTACGTAAGTGTCCAACTCAAAATATTTGCCACTTTAATTTTCATAATTGATGGTGCAGCCCCCCAAGCATATTCATTAAGTGAGCTGTAGCCCGTAGCCTGTAGCCTGTACGTATAGCATACAGGAGGGAAGTCTGTTTATTCTGTGCACTGAACAACAGTTCCTTCCCGCAACCATCAGGCAATCGCATCCCAACTGATCAACATTTTCCATATAAAGGTCATACCAATTCTAAGAAAATGGCATTCTTTGGAATTTTCTGCATTTCACTTTCCAAGTAATTAAAAATCATTTCCATCTCTTGAGTTTAGTTTCATATCGATCTTGTAACACTCGTGTATTTATCAATTATTCACATTTATTTTCCAAATTAATCCAATCATCAATAAAATAGCAATATATTTTTTTCTTTCTAAGAAAACCCTTCGTTTAATTAATAAATAAGCCGAAAATGATTTACTTATTTACCCATTAATTAATAAATTAAAACCCATCTCCAATCAGTTAGAATCCAAGGCCAGCCTTGAGTTTGTTACTTGTGACTTGTGAGATTGTGTCAGGTTGTAAATTTACAATTGTGGTTTAAATAATTTTTTTTTGTAAATTTAATTATTTGCGTAAAATTATTATAATATAATTACTGTTATTTCGTAGAAAAATATTGTTAATGAGCAGAAAAAAGTGTACAAATTAACAAAAATGATGTTAATTGGCATTAATTGATTTAAAAAAAAATCACCAATTTGAATAATTAGCAAAATAAATAATAGAATAAAGAACAATTTAATTAAATTGGTTCATTTACGACAATTTAATTAAGCCGGTCCAATAGAAAATGAAACCAACAAATACATATAAATTAAATAACGCTTTCTTCTACACCTAGCATACAGGGTAGGCCGGTCCAATAGCAAATCAAACCAACAAATATATATAAATTAAATAATACTTTCTTCTACACCTAACATACAGGGTAAGCCGGTAAGGGATAGGTTCAATGCATTCTAATGATGCCAAAGAGCACAAAATCCGCCAAAAAAAAAACAAAAAGAAGAAAAAAATCGATAAATAAAATGTAGTTGACCTGGGAGAAACAGCCAAACAGGATATATATAGGATCTAGTTAAAACGCTTATGCAGCTTGGTTCTTCAACTCAGAGGATAGGTAAATGGTGTTCTGCAAGTGACAAAACTGAGAAAAAAAATGGGAGTACAAGAAACAGAAATAGGGTGGCACTTCCTCTAATGAAATAGCTTGGCCCCAAATGGAAAGGTCCTTATAGAGTGAAGTAAGTTCTTGGCCCCAATACATTTCGCCTTGAACACTTAGATGGAAGATCAGTCCTTCGTATATGGAACTCGAAAAATCTCCGGATGTATTATCAGTGAACGTATTCCCTATTAAGCTAAGTAGCGAATACAAGTGCAAAGTTCCTCCCCCTTTGGATCTGTTTTAGTGTACAATTTCTTATTTTTTATAAGTGGCTAGGACCCCTCAGCCATACAACCGGCCAACACGTACAATCTCCCCCAAAGCCCCACGCTCGGATTGGATGGTGGTCAAGACACACGGTTCTTCATGAACCATACATCCACCTCGCATTCGTGCTAAGGCAAGGAATGATAGGGGCCTCGGCTGCAAGCATCAGCCTATAACAAACAAACACACTAAAAATAACCTAAGTAACTCGCTAAGCAGGAAAAATTCAGTGACCCAAGTCGTCCGAAGGATCACCCCCAAGGCACTTCTAAAAAATGTAAGCCAAGTCGGCCAAGGTATACCCCTTGCCCTGACCCTCGACGACAATAGGCCACCTCTGCTTTACACACTTAGCGCGACAAAGGTCAGGTGGGGCACAATCCAGAGCACCTCGGTGGTTCACCTCGACCTCACCCAACCAATTCCTGAGGGAATAAAGAGCAGGCCAAGAGAGCTGACGATAACTCCCTTTCCTCCCCGCCAAGGGAAGGGGTCCTGAGCACCACGGCTAAACCCCTTTAATTCCTAGGCGAGCGACTAAGTAATAGGCCACCTCGGACATTGACTTTTTGCTACTTGTGTCCTCTTGGAAGGAGGCAAAAAAAGAAAAAAGAAAGCACAAGTAACGAAGGCACAAGATACGTAAAAAGAATATTTCATTAAGTATTAAAGTTCAGCACTTACAAAAGAAGGCCTCAGATGGTGAGAGCAAGCCCTTTACAAAAAGATAAACAAAAATACAAGAAAGAAAGCAACAAAAGGCAAAGAACAGAGGAGCCACATATGCACCACCTTCGGCAACAGGAGCAGGGGGAACAGAGTCCTCAACAACAGGGAGAACAGGGTCTTTGGCAGCAAGGACTAGGGGGTCTTCAACATCCGTTGGAACCTTCAGCTGATCCACAAGGAAGTACGACGCCAACCTTAGCACCTCCAACTTTGTGTCCTCAATTCCTTTGAGATAGGAGTCAGCCCCATAGTCAGCGAGGCATTGTTGGCACTCCACTGGCATCTTCCAAATGAGGACGACATCCTTGGCATTTTCTTTGGCCTCTACTGCTCGCACCTCAGCCACCCCCACAGCCTAATCAATCCGAACGCGCTCAAGCTTGGACTTATTTAAGGACTCCTAAAGCTTAGTAGTTCGAGACTTCTCCACCATTAGGTCCTCCTCCAACATCTTATGGAGTTGTTTCTCCTCATCCAGAGCCAAGAGCAAGGCATCCAAACTGCTGTCAGCCTCGGTGACCCGGACCTCGATCCTCTTCTTCTTACCCTCGACCTTCTTCAAGTGGTCGAGGAGGAACCTGACTCAGTCACCCAAGTCACCGAAGTACCGACAAACCTACAATAAAAGCATCCCCATCAGCAAAGTTAACCAAAAATGTGAAAAAGACAACTAGAGAAGCGACTGAAGGGAAAACTTACCTCGGCCAAGTGGTCCAGACCGTGGTCCCAAAGAGCGAGGGGGTTCCCGTTAATCATGGCGAGATGATCCCCTAAGGGATCATCCCCTTAACCAAAGCCCTGTCGACCCCCTCGGCATTAATAGAATCCCCCTCCTGGGCAGGCCACTGGGAGCGGAATACTCATCGGTGGCAAGCTCCCCCTCTCCCCGAGGCTCTACTGAATATGGAGGGGTGGATGAAGGCCCGATCACGAGCCCCTTTGTTGAAGCCCCCCTTGGTGCAATGATGGCTTCCCTTCCTCACTCACTGCCCTCAGCTGGGCGGTCTTTGTACGCCAACCTTCGAGGGATGAGGTGCATCGGCCGACCTCTTCTCGGGCCTCAGCCGACCTCTTACCTCAGTCAGCCCCTCCACCAATTGTAGCTTGGGGCCAAGGCGTTCTCTCAGCAGGTGCAAGAGCAGGCATCCTCAGCAGCTGTCTCCCCGACATTCCCTCGCCTGGGGCATTCTTCTTGTCCTTGGCCCTCTCCAATAGCAACCTCTTCACATCGATCGACATCTCTACAAGAAAACAGGATGAGCATTAGTACCTCCAAGTAAAACGAAAGACCAACGTGTTTAAAGCCAACAACAGGACTTCTCCTATTGAGGTGGGTAGGACTGAGCCTGGCGAAAACTAAGGGAAGATCCTCCTCCACTAGGGGCTTGGCCTGGATCATCCCCAACACGAGAATGTGCATCACCACTATGGCTTCATCATCCCGAAGAAGAGGCTTGGGCTTCTCAGTAGCTAAGTACATCTCCCTCCAGTCCATCTTAAACGACCAACCCTCGAGGCAAGAGATAAAGAAGAAGTTGCTCTTCCAATTATGTATGGACAAAGGGTTGTTTATGGATCGACCTCTCCGAGGTTAGAAGTAGTACATACCATCCTCATGAGAGTGTGACCTTGGCACAAACATGGCACGAAAAGTCTTTTAAGTAAGTTCCATGTAATAGATCCAAGCCACGACCAACATTGCAATGATTGTCCTAAGAGCGTTAGGGGCCAACTGATTGATTGTAATGTCATACCACCTCAACAGCTCGGGAATCAGAGGATAGAAAAGAAACCTGAGGCCAAACTCCAAAAAGTGTTGATAGACACAGATTTCCCCCTCATCTGGCATTCACGATCGATCACCGGTGTTGGGGACCCAAAGCCTATAGGATTGAGGTATGCAATATTTCATCCACAAGGTTTTCACTTGCTTGAAGTCGAGGGCACTATCCAACTCTGAACGAGGGAGACGTTTGATTGTCGCCCCTCGGGCAGCATATTCATCCACCATCCTTGGGTAGGGCTCAAGAACTTCCTCCCCCTCTACCACTTCGGGGGATCCCTTGGCCTCCCTTGGCATCGTCGATGTAGTGCTCTCATGGGGAGTCATCGCCCCTTCAGTTGCACCCGGCACCTACAGAGGCAATCCTCTCCCTCAGCACCTCAACTTCAAGCCTCAGAAGTGGATTCTCAACCACCGAAGAGCTTCGACTGGGGATAGTTTGTGATGGGTCCAACAAGAGCTTGCCCCCGAGGGGTTTGGGAGCTCATAGCACTTTGGACCGGAGTCGGAATAAGACATGATGGAGAAGGAGTGTTTACCTAGAGAATACGAAGGTTGGAAAGTTCTAAGAAAGGTAGACAAGCTGAGGTCTCTAGGAAGCAAAGGTCACTCGAAAGCAAGAGCACTAGGAGGCAAATGGTGGGAGAAAAATGAGACTAATGCCCTTATTTAAAGAAAAATGGATGGCCTAGATTGTCTCCAATCCAACGGCTATGCCATGACCGCCTTTACGGCTCTATCCACCAACCGACACGGGTCGCTCACCTTGGGAAGACAAAACAATGCTGAGCGAGCCGATTGGTCCCCTCGCCACATTCACCAGTTCGACCAACGATGCTGAACCAGTAAACTCGTGACCCGGCTCACCTAACTCCTGTCTCTCCTATGGGTGCGGCATTGTGACCCGTCGGGGCACGGCCTTGACCCCTTGGATCAAAAACCCATGACACGCATGGTCCACGCCCATCACCAAGACCTGTCCCCCTCATGGTATGCGGACTATCAATAGTAAGACCCATCTTGCATGTGACTAAGTCATAACCTCATGCCTCTAAGTGTTAGACCTTCGACATCCTTAATCGAGGACGAGGTCTCCATGGATTTGCCTCGGCACCAGCAAGAAGTAGGGCAAGGGGCAAGGACCCCCCTCGTCCATCTCTAAGCCAAAGTCAAGGCCTCCAAATAGTAGAAGCCTCCACAGCATCCCTTAGAGAAGGGGGCAAAGATCAAGTCGATGCCACTACACACAATGCCAAGATCACCTCCAACAAGCTAAAGCTGAGGCCGTAGCCCTAATCATGGAGGCCCAACTATGCCTCCCAGCGTAGACAGCACACTCCCTTCGGCCGAAGCCAAGGTCCCTAACTCAGACATCCACCACAACCTTGAGAGTGGGGGCAAATGATGTAGGCACACTTGGCCCAGACCAATGAAACGACAACGCGTGTGCAATGATAGCATTCAGAATGGACCCAATCAGGGTGCACGTAGAACAGAGCTCAGCAGGGAACCCAAAGCCAATGGCATGGACAGACTTGGCAGCCCAAGATGACCACACCCCTTGTGTCTGGACTGCATCCTAGCCGTCCGAGCTCACCTACCTCCAGATGGCCTCAAGTATAAATAGGGGGCAACCCCCTCAAGGTAAACACCTGAAATTTGGAACCTACTACTTGAACTTAAGAACTTGGTACTTCCTTCGTGGCCTCATTTGAGTGCTTCCCTCTTAGGCCTCGTCCATCCCGCACCACTCTCATACTAAATTGTTCATCGGAGTCTCCACCTTGGGTACCAACCTGGGACCTCTGATGTTCTCCTTTCTTCACTTCTTACAAGACCGGCCTAGCAGCCCTCGACCACTTTGGACCTCGGACTACTCGACCACACCTCGGCTTGGGAGCAAATTGATAGTGTTGCCCTCAACCCATTTTGACTAGTAACAGGACAAATTCTAGGAATAGGGGTGCAATTGAGCTTAATTTTGGCATACCTTGGTTCAATTCAACTAAAATACTACTAAGTTTGAATTTGAGTTAGAATTCGATTCGGACTATATTTTTCAATTCAAGCTCAATTCAATAAATATTTGATGAGCTCAAATTTGGCTTGGAATCTCAAAAAATGAATATATTTTAATAAATTTATATATAATATACAAGATATTCTTATATATAGAATATAAAAATATATTTTCATAATATATTATAAAATATATTTTTGCATTCTATAATATCTATACTACTTTAAAAAGCACAAATGACCTTAAGGATATTTCTGGAATTTTCTAAGGACAAAATTTACCCTTGTATATTTAAATTTATTAATAAAAAATGAGGGCAAATAGGGTAATCGGTTCTTGCTATTAAATGAGTTAAAAAAGGTAATTTAAAGATATTCAATGCATTCAATTCTCTCTCATTAGATCCAACATTTAAGTTATTAACTTGCACTCATGTTCATTGAATCATATATTTAAATCATTTTTGTTTCTTCTCATCATTAAGTTCTATTAATTAAATCAACACGTAATAAATTAATAGTTCCAATAACATAAAATCTTATAATTTTAAAATCTACCTAGCAAAAATAGTGTTTTCATCTAGGTGGTGGTAAGAAATCAAATTGATTTTTGGTCAAATGGACTAATCCATGTTGCCACGATTAAATAATAAAATTAAAAATAGATAAAATAAAAAATAGAAATAAAAAATGGGAACATTTTTAACATGCATATTAAACAATAATAAGTATGATAAGTAAGAAATGTTTTTATTGATGATGGAAATGGAATGTAAAGTTTAAAACCAATTGGAAATAAAAATGTTTTTCTATTCTCTCTCATTAAATCCTATATTTAAAATATATTTTTCTTATCAATAAATTCTTCTAATTAAATCCATAATATTAATTTTAATAGTATAAAAATAAATAATTTGAAAAGTAATTTGAAAATAAAATCATTTTCTTTTCTCTTCGTGGTGGGCAAGCAATTCAACCATTTGGGGTCAAATAGATTAATAAATAATTTCATAATTAAATAATAAAAAATTAAAATAAATAACTATGAAATGTAAGAAATATTTTTATTTATGATGAAAATGGATTACGAAATTCAAAATCTACCTAGAAATGAAATGATGTCATAGTCACATAATAAAATTTTTAATAATAGAAAATACAAAGAATCCCAAAAATTAAAAAAAAAAAGATGAAGAAAATTTTGGGCACATATTTAATGTTATACATTTATAAAAAATAAAATATTAGGTACATCACTAATATTGTGCATTCATTATGTTGAACAAAAATAAGTTTTGTACATAAGAAATAATTTTATCAGTGATGGAAATGTAATACATAATTTAATGTGAACTTAAAAATCAAACAAATTTTATTTTTAGATGGTGGGTTAGTGGTTTGAGTCAAATGTTACCATAGACAAACAAAAATTAAATGTGATAAGTAAAACAATATTTTATATAATGTAAATGAAATATATAATTTGAAGGGAAAATTATAGTCAAAGTCAGTTGTACATAAATTAGGTTGTAGGTTGGTCCAGAAAACAACAAAACTCTAACAATCAACTCTACATTTCAAATTATAAAAACCCCCGCATTGTCATTGGAGGCTTATGTGGTTGTTGTCAACATGGGACTCTTAGTCCATGTTGGACACAACAAGATACCTATACCGAAAATAGGTTTTTGTTTTCTCTCTCACTCCCTTTGTTCCTCGATCTCCCTCCCTTCTCCCACACTCTCATAGTCATCTCTCGACCTCCCGCTCCCTCTGTCTCTCCCACTCTCTCAGCTTTGGTCTATAGCCAAATCAAAAACCCTATTTCTATTGTTTTCCCTCAATCTTTCTCATTCTTCTCCCTCACTCTCCCTCTCAGTCAATATCTCCTTCTCCCTCAATCTCTATCGTTCTCCAGTTAGTGCAAATTTCATAGCCAAGAGTTTCTTGTGAATTTTTATCAAATTGGTGTAATGATTTTTGAACCATACCAAGTTGGTCTCATGTTCTTTTATACGATCTGATTAATACCATATAAGTGTGTAAGAAAATAAAAAATGAGAGAGGGAGCGGGAGAGAAACTAAGGGAGAACAATAGAAATTAAGGGAGAATGAGAGATCGAATGAGAAGGAGAATGAGAAAGATTGAGGGAGAACGATAGGTAGAGAGAGAATAAGAGAAACTAATATAGAGAATGTAAATGCAAAAACCAAAAATCATTTTTATTTATTTTCAAATCACATAGTCATTGAGCAGATAAAGATGATTGTGAGTGAGAGAGTGTATGGAAGATTGAGAGAGAGAGACAGAGAGACTAAAAACCCTTTTCTTTATTTTCCAATCACCTAACATTAAAGGGAAATTTTAATATAAGCTTTTTGTTGTGTTCGACATGGATTAAGATTCCCATGTTGGCAACAGCTACATAAGCCTCCGATGACATGGCGAATGTTTTTATAATTTGAAATGTAGAGCAAGTTGTTAGAGTTTTGTTAGTTTATGGACCAACTTGTAGCTTAATTTTAAATGTACAACCGGCTTAGACTATAATTTTCCCTAACTTAAAACTAATCTAAAAGCAAAGCTATTTTCTTATCTAGATGGTGAGTCGATGATCCAACTTTTCAAATAAACCCATGATGTCATAATTGAATAATAAATATTTAAGTTTATTTTTAATCATATTGTTACTTTTGTTAATTTTCAATTTCTATCTTAACTATGATATATCCAAAATTCGAGTAATTAATATGAAGAAAAATTCCCCACGTGCAATGCATGTGCTTAATTACTAGTACTAGTAAATATGCATATATGTTGCACATCAGAACATGGCAAGACAAATTTAAGGATCTTTTGGCAAATTTGGAAGATCTTCTAGTAGCTCTGTCAGTCAAAAGACACAATGAGTTTTTGCATTAAGATCTGAGCAACTTGAAACCCATTTGGTTAAGGCATGTTTTTCCACACATCTTTCCACGCAAAGACAAATAGAAAAAAAAAAAAACGCAAAAGAATCATTTGGAGCTTCCAGAAAATCAACCTTATCGTGTCTTTTCGTCGCATCGGCTTTTGGCTGCTAGATCTGCCACAAACCAAATAGGAAATGACCGAATCACAATATATCGAGCTTGTAAATAGCCGACTGACCGCATGAATAGACACGCCAAATGGAGCTTTAGATTTTATATTTATTTTTTGAATTTTTATTATATAATTATGACATGTTCTAGCCTATTTGACTTGAAAAAAAATCTCATTTTTGGGCAACTTTAAATTTTATATTCCATTTACATAATTAATTCTAAAAGTAATTTTTGTTTGTCACACTTATTTTTGTTTGATAACTTTATAATATCTAAAATGTGTCAACATTTTTTACAAATATTATGTATTTTTTTATTTTTTGTGTTTCTATCTATTTTTTAAATTTTTTATTATTTAATTATGATAACATTGGTTAACCATTTACTTGAACAATTGGACCATTATGGTGCAAGTCAAATAAGTTGGGCTTAATTTAGTCTTAACCTTAACCCAACCCTATTCACTGAACCTAAGGCTTTGGATTAAAGTTGATGGTACGCGATCTAGATGCTCTTAGATGGAGGACAGCTCGAACATCGGTCCGCTTTGTTTGCCGATCGAACTACAAAAAGAGGAATGATTAGAGGACCCGGTGTGGGTGCTCCGATGCTTAAGTTAGTAACTTGTGTGTGATCTGAAAGCTTGTATGCTAGAAGGCTAGTGAGCAAATAATCACGCATACCTTGTAACATTGGGGGTGATGCCCTTATATAGGTGAGTTGTCATAGGTCTTACAAAACACCTCTGAGATCCCTAACCCCGTACTACTAGGAATCTATTCCACACCAGGAGGTGGACTTCGTGTGAGCTGATAAGGTTTATCGAGTCTGTATAATCCAGGCAGGATGAGGATAAGGCTTGCAAACATATAGCGCGATCCCGAAGAGGTCAGAGACAACTGGCTAGCTTTAGAAGTTTACTAAGTGTCACATCGGAAAGTCGGGCCATCACGAGTTGCTCGGACCTCGGTCTTGGCCGAGGTACCTTAGGTACCCGAGCTGACTTGGCTCGCTGAGGTGGTAGAGAATGCCAAGTCATCGGGTTGCTTCCACGTGTCCGGGTGTCGATAGGTTGGGCCAAATTACCCCTCATCAAAAGTCAAGCCTGATTTGTCCAACTTGGGCCCAACTTGCATTGAAATTTGATGCACTTAGGTTAATCTTGGAATTAGTTCTATCAATTAGTCCCATGACAAAATTTGACATAAAATGTATGTGTATAATTGCATTACATACATGTATGCAAATATGTGTTAATTATGTATTTATGATTGTATGTATATAATTAGGTCCAACTTTAGCTACCTAAGGGCTATACTTAGGGATGACAATAGGACGGGTTCAAGGAGGGTTTTGAGAATTCAAACTCTCCCCACACATGAAAATGCAAAACCCTCTCTAACCCTACCCTCCCCACATTCGAGGGTAGAGGTGGGTTGGGTTTTGAACCTACACCTATTATTTTTTATCCTATATAAGAAATAAACAAGTAAAATAACACAAATAAACAAAAAAAATCCAATTATTTGATTAAGGCATGTAAAAAACACATAAACTATCAATTATCCTTCATGTGAAATTCAAAATATTGTTACATTCAAGACTTAGTACATAAAATTTATATGTTTTCCAACAATATGCGGGCCAAGGAGGTTTGGGTTTAGCCTAATACCGTACCCTATTTGTACCTATACGAGTTGTAGAATCTCAAAACCCATCCTTTAAGCAAAAAAAAAACCTGCCCCATCAGGGAGGGTAGGGGCGGGCATGGTTCAAAGTATCGATACGCCTCTGGGTATCAGTACTTAGATACACACGGAATTAACTTTTTTTAAGTGTTTTTTTTTTCAAATTTTGGTTTTTGGGAGTTAAAAAGGGTTTTTTTTTATTAAAAAAGGATTTTTCAAATTCCAGTATTTACAAGTGTTTCAGGACCCAAAAGATACGATACAATATGCTCGATACAGGCATATCGTATCGATTTTTTGAACCTTGAGGGCAGGTACCCACTGAGTAGGGTATAAATCAATTTTTTGAACTTTGGGGGCGGGTACCCATCGAGTAGGGTATAAATTGCCACCCCTAGCTATGCTTGGACCCAACCTAAAAAATAAAAAATCCCAAACTTTTGAGCTTAGGCCTAGGGCCAAGGCAAGGACCGAAAATCAAAGCTAACTTATCTAAAATTATGAGATAGGTCAATTTGAGCTCAAGCTAAGCCAACCTAATTTGCCTCACTATGGATCATTGACCATCAATTAGATGCAAATAGTTTTCTTTTTATGTTAGTTACTTTTTAATTTTATTTATACCATTAATAAAAATAACTCTTGTCTATCACACTTATTTTTGTTTATTATGATGAATACATAATATAGAGATGCACCTAAGTGCTATTTTACAAAATTACTATGTTTTTAATAATTTGTGTGTCTCTATTTTTTAATTTATCATTATTTATTTATTGTATCATGGGTTGATCCATTTGATCTAAAAGGTTGAACCATTGATCCACCACTTGAATAGGAAAATGGTTTCGCTTTGGGTCAATTTTAAATATTGTATTTCATTTCCATTGAATAAAAAATAGTTTTATCTAGCATGCTTATTATTGTTTGATATGATAAATAGATAATATTAGAGATGCGTCTAATTTTTTTCATAATTTTTGTAATATTTATATTTTTTTATTATTTAACTATGATAACATTGGTCAACTCATTTGACGCAGATGGTTGAACTATTTACTTGACACTCAAACAAAAGAGTGGTTTGTTTAGTTATTTTCTATGTTGGTTTTTAATATTGGTTTTACATTGTTAAAAATATTGGATATAGATTAAATTTATAGAATTTACTGATGAGAAACAAAAATATTTTGAATAAAGTATCTAAGGAGAGAATGAGAGTTAATACTTTAATGAGAAGGAATTTAATGAAGTGAAAATTAATAATACTTTAAATTATATTTTTACCCTCATAGTTTTTTTTTAGTCAAAAAAATTTCACAATGCTCGCTTATTTAATGTGCCTTAAATATAAGATTTAATGAAAGGAAATGGGAGTAAATACCTTAATATAGAACTTAATAATGAAGAATTTAATAAATTTAATAAAAGTAGTAGTTCAAATTATATTTTTTGCACTTAAAATAAAGAAAGAACAATTTAAAAAATAAGGGTATTTTATTAAAAAAATCCTTAATTCTTATCCACACACTTTTAATAGTATACTTATGTATGTATGTGTAAATTGAGACAGATTTGCGAGCTTTCAAACCAAACTTTTTATTGGTCGAGTTCATGTTCACATAACTAATTGAACTTACCTCAACGTTGGAAGTAGATTTGAGTTCAATTAGAATATAAATCAAACTCAAGCCCAAACTATTCAATTAGAGCTCAAATTGATCGCAGTCAGCTAGGAACACAATGTTAGATAAAGGAGAAAGGAAAGGAGATGCCATCCGACATGGCTAATTTTGTTTTAATATATAGTAATAGATTATTTAAAACTATAAACTCAAAAATCTGATTTAATCTAATCCATCCCTGGGGTGCAGGCAGGATGGCGGTCCTGTCTATCCCCTTTTCATGGGTATTAATCCTGGTCTATGATCACCCCACCCGATTCACAACATGGCTTAAACAGCGACCCAAAGACATTATACAAGGAAAAAAAGAAAAAAACAAATAAGCTCCAAATTGATCACCCACACACAAATACAGCCGCACATCTGAAACATCTCTCTCATGGTCGGTAGGGTGGGGGTGGCAATCAGTGCTTGAGGAAATTGCAAAAGAGATACAAGCAATAGTAATACCAACTAACTCAGGAGAATGAGGATGAAAATGGTATATGGAAGGGAGGAAGAATTGGATGAAAGAAATAGAAAATTTAGCAATTTACTAGCTACCATCCAAAAATTAGAGAGAGACTCCATAACAAATGGATCCATTGTGACCCCGATTGAGGGTCATATGTTCATGCATTGCCAAAAATGGCTAGGCAAGCAAGGGCCCTACTATATATCAGAATGTCTTCCAACACCTACTCAACTAAATGCTCAATCAATAATACTAAAAATGTGGGAAGAAATTAAAAATAAAAAATTGGACAAATGGTAACAAAAGCATTCCGAAACATGAAGGAATACATTAAAGCCTAGGAAAGACTAGGGAAGGCCCAATCCAAAATTTATACTAGAATATGGATCCATTGGACCCCCCGCCTGAGGAAAATGGAGTCAAAATAATTTTTGACGCCTCAAAAGATGAGGAAAACAACAATTCCTTTGGCTGCCTCCCAATCCTAAGGGAACATAACGCTGTGTTCGGTTTATGGGAATATTTTGCTGGGATAGGAAAAGCAAAGAGAAAATGGGTGAAAATTTTTTGTGTTCCATTGTTTGGATGCAAAAGGTAAAATAGTGGGAAAATCAACCCTAGTAATTATTATTAATTAATTAGTTCGTAATATTGATATTATTTTATATTTTACTACTATTAATGATTGATCATTAATATTTTAATGAAGTAATTTTATAATTAATTAATATTGAATTAATGATTAATTAAGAATTAATATTTTAAAATTTATTTTATCAAAATTTACTGTGAATTAATTAATACTTTTTATTATTAATTAGATTAAAAACAAAATCCTTATTTATTTATTTATTTATTTATTCATTAATTACTTAGTTAATTAATTACGTTAATTATTAATTAGTTAATAATACTTTTATTATTAATTATTTTAGTTAACTAATTACTTAGTTAATTTTATATTTTATTAGTTTATAAGTTATTATTAATATTATATTTTACTAATACCCATAACTTAATTAATAATTTTAATATTTTAACATTAATTATTCACAAATTATTAAATTATTTTTCATTGATAATTTTTATTTTAATTTTTAATTAAATTATTAATTATAAAACCATTAATTAATTGTTAAATATTTTGTTGGTAATTATTAATTAATTAATAATATTTTCTGATTTATTATTTTTATTGTTAATTAATTAATCGTTAACATTAATTAATATTTTATTTTTTATTAATTTATATTATATTTTCTTAATACTTATGACTTAAGTACTAGTCCCATTGGAATCTTATTAGTGATAGTGGTTGAAACGAGAGAATGCCTTGAACTCATAAATTAGAAATCATGATAGGAGCGGGGAAGGTAATCATTGAAGAAGACTCGAGGACAACAATTGACGCCATAGATACGCTAACGAATCTATGTCTATATATTAAAGTGCAGTGTGCCAAGCTGGCACTTTCTTTCCCTATGGTTTATTCTCAAAACCACTCCTCTTTTCTGGCTTCTTTTAAAGTCATTTATCTTTTTTTCTGTTTTTTTTTTTAATTTTCTATAATAAGCATATTTGTATTAAATTATCGGTAAAGATTAATTATATTGAAATTGAGATATTAAAGGATATATTATTGCACTAAATAGTTTACTTCCATTTATATTCAATTTGAAAATAATAAAAATTAATTAACCATAATAAAAATAACTTAGTAAGTTACTTAAATAACCATAATAAAATATATTTATTAATATAACAAAAAGAATTTAATAAATAAATGGAATATTATAAATTAAAAACGAATATCAATTTAAAATTAATATAATACTAATACAAAATTATCTAACAATTATTAGTTTTATAATTAAATTTTATTAATTTAAAACCAACTTAAGTTCCACTAAAAAGTAAAAATTTATATAGTTAATTAAATTTCACACAGAATTCAAATTTAATAAAAACTTAATATACTTAAATAAATTCATTTTTTACTAATTTCAAAAATTAATAAAAAATATTAGTTTTAAACATAGTTTAATTACTTTAAAATCAATATAAATTTGATATAAAAATCAGGAAAATTAAAAAAACCTCCTTGGGTTTTCTAATAATCCTATGAAACTCCTGAGTGTTTTGACCTTAACAACCCCCCTATTGTATTGAAAAAGTGTAAATACCTTCCTTTTGTGAGGATTTCAAATAAAAGACGTTGTAATGCATTAATTTTTCTTCACTTCAACCTTTTTACATTTGTCTAAAGAGAGCAAAGAGAATTATTCTTTGAAAGTTGTCTAACAAAATAGATTAGTGGAGGGTAAAGTTGAAATTTTAAATTATGTATAATAATGCATTAACAATGATAAGGGTATTTTGGTAATTTTAGATGCCGAAGAGCTAAGGGAAAGGAGGTATTTTCACTTTTTTCTCAAAACTTATAGGGAAGGCCTTTGTTAGGGTCAAAACACAAAGGCAGTTTATAGAATTGTTATAAAGGGATTTTTTTATAATTTTACCTAAAAATAATACATAAATAATAATAAACCAATAAAAATCAATAAAATATATATTCCAAAAAATAATAAAAATTAGGATTAAGATACAAAAAATAATACAAATTTATCTAGAGAATAAAAAATTGGTCACTCTCACTATAGTGCAATTTAGATTGTGATCAGATATACATGGACACCATTTAATTGGAAATGTCATGGAACTCCATCTTCAATTTTGCTGATAAATAAAGTCCATGCATTGCACGGGTCTTGATTAGTAATAGATAAATGCAAAAGGATCACAAGTGAAGGTGGCTGTGAGGCTCTGAGATGGTATACAATTACATTCATAGAAAAGACAACCAGGCTGCAGATTGGTTAGCAAATGAAGGTCATAAGGGGGTATTTTTTCACATTGGGTGTAAATCTATGTCATTGTATCAAAAAAATAAAAAACAGGATAACTTGATAATTGCAAACACCTCTGCTAAAATTTCAAGCATGATTGCAAACACCTACCGATTTGAGGTGTTATTAATATTATCATCTTGAACAATGTTGCCACTTGAGCACTTCCCATAAAAACATGCTTGCGTGATCCAGCGTCCAAACGAGCATTTAAGCCAGATAATTGATGTAGAGATGTCTCGCATCACGAGACAGTTGTCATTTTTTTTTTTATTTTTTTTTGTATTTGGCTCCAAAAAACAAAATTTTTGTATTTTAAGCGATTACTCCCACGGTTCAAAACACACAACTCCGAGGTGGCTCCGTTCCGTAGAGTCAATAACGGAGAAAGAAGCAAGAAGAGTGACGTGCCTACGGCCAAATGCTCCCTCAGTCCCTCTCAATCTGAGAGGCTCGTTTTACACCATAGCCAACATTCAATTTTCTTTCACGCGCGCCCTCTCTTCTCTCCACCAAATTACAACTCTGGAGTCTGGACAAACCTCTATACCTCCATTAAAGACCGATATTAAATGAGAGAGAGAAAGAAGATCTCGTATTTCTATTGTTTTGAACATTTTTGACTGACACATTAAAAAAATTCTGACATGGGTTTCTATGAACTCCGCTCGTCTCCACGTGTATTCTGGGAGAGAGAGAGAGTCTTTTTGAGTTTTTTTCCCCAGAGGAAACTTTCGTCGGTTGCGTTTTGTTACTTAAGGAGCGAGCGGTTGAGTGCCGACTGCCGAGAGAGCACTCATTGTGAGAGAAAAGTTGTCTGAACTCTGAAGAACTCCGTTTCGTGTTTTGGCTTTTGAGGAAAAAGTGGGATTTACATTGAGTAATGAAGACTTTTGGGTCCTGGGTTCTTGTTACATTGACTGGAATAGCATTGATGTTCTTCGCCTTCACCAGCAGCTCCGCCTATGGTATCTCTCTCTCTCTCTCTCTCTCTCTCTCTCTCTCTGATGTTCCCTTTCCATGTATATTGGACTGGTATTAAATAGAAAGCTTTCACCTTGTTGGCTAGTTCTACTAAGAGAATGTTTTTAGTTGATTGGATTGGAGTTTCTTTGGTACTACTTCATTGGAGTCGTCTGCTATAGCCTTTTGTTTTATTGTTGCCTACTTCTGATTGAATCTCATTTCTGATTTGCTTCCGTATTAAGCTGCGGTTTTGAGAAGGAAAATGGTGAGGTTAGCTTGGATGCCTGAGAACAAGCTGGGGGAACTATTACTTACCCTGCATTTAGACCGATAAGGGGAGATTCCAAATAGACCCACCTCCATGAAAACGTAAAATTTTATTCTCTATGAGGTTCCAGTGCTCAACTTTCTGCATTTAGCTATTTGATACCTCTTATGTAATTTCTGAATTCAAAACTGCTGAAACAACAGTTGTTGAGTTTTTGTATGTGTTTGTGTGTTCTGCATTTACCTATTTGGCGCCTCTTATGTAAGTTCTGAATTCAGAACTGCTGAAACAACAGTTATTAAGTTTGTGTGTGTGTGTGTGTGAGAGAGAGAGAGAGAGAGGGAGAGAGAGAGAGGAAGGAGGTTGTGTAATTCCTGTTTTGCATAATTTCATAATTATCTGGTTATTGATCTGTGAAGGAAAATTAGATTACTCTTTTATTATCTTTCCCCCTTCTTCTAATCGTTTTCGGTGTTTACATGCAATTTCTGGTTACAGAGTACCACCTCAAACTTTCAAAGCAAAGTATAACCCAAGAAAGGTACATGGGACTATGGGAGTTGAGATCCTCTAGTAAGCTCTGGTGAACCAAAAGGGATGGCATTTATCCCACTTTGGTCGGGGAATCAATTTTGTATGCGAGTGGATACGTGCGTGAGATGATTTAGTAGCTAAAACCTTTGAGTAAACTACTTATACCAACCCTTGGGGTTTCATTGCCACCCCTCGAGTTTACTTAGGGGATGTTTGGAACCGTGGCCGTTTTTCAAAAAAACAGTGCCACGTCGGATCCACATAGGCATTTCAACAAATGCCCATGTATCTCATTGTTTGGTTCAGCTGATTGTTAAAAAATCAGGCATGCCTCGAAAATCGGGACCCCACCGATGAATTTGGCTTTTCATGCATCGGTGAACTGTTTCCCCCAACGGTTGACTGATGTGTATCCTATGTGGTGCTTACCTGTTAGCACATACATGAAAAACGATGATGAAAATCACCTTACCAAACAGTATATTTTTGCTCACTGCCTACATGGCAGAAGCGTTTTTTGTGAAAAACGGGTCTTGGAAGCATGGGCGTTTTTTCTTGAAAATTGGTCCCAAAAGCACCCACGCTTCCAAACACCACGTTAATAACTTTACCCACTTCGACCACAAAACTACAGTGGTTTGCTTATGGAAAAGACAGAAATATACATTTTACCAAAGTGCTTTTAACAATGAAATACTAGTTTTTGCCTCTAAAATATATTTTAAAATTTACAAGCACTAATTACTGTTTTGTATATCAAGATTTTATTTTATTTTTCTTGAATCTGTATTCAATTGTTTGTTCACACTTTAACTGGTGGAAAAATTTTGTCCCTTCAAGAAGTATAAATGATACAATATACAAGAAAGTGCCAAATAAAAGGTAAAATAGACCTAAAGTTTTTAATGTCAACCGAAATCTTTCTGTCACTAAAACTAAAAGGGGTTAGTAAATTAAAAGGTAAACCCAATGAGAGGTACTAGTATTTGACCAAAACCTCAGGGGAGGTATAAGTAATTTACCTTTGCATTGCAAGAAAATGTGCTATCATGGTTGATGGTAGAGAAATGCCCACTGAAGCTTCAGTAGAGGATACAGATTTGGTATATGAAATGTGCTTGTATTATGGGTCTGCATCCAGAAGGGCTGTGCATAATGAAATTGGTCGTGTTCTGGAGCATTGGTTCATTTCTTGGGCTTTAGGAACAAGAACTGATTGATGTGGGGGGCTGGGGGGTCCTATGGTCCTGAGTTCTGTAACTTCACTTACATGGTTTTCTATGTTCTCAATGTCCCCTAATTCAAGTGTGTATGGTTTTAGTATATACAACTTTTTAAGGAGTTCTAATCACAGTTTCAGTAACCACCAGTATCTATCAAGCCATTAAGTAATGTGATGCAAATGATTTCAGAATTTGGCAAGAGTTCTATTCTTCATTATAAAAATAAGTTTCAGTAAGCTAATCACATATAGCTGTATCGCTGACGTTCATCTTCAACAAATTCTACTCCCATGAGGTTTGAATGTTCATATATAGTAGAGGCTATAGCAGCCTAAACCAAAGTTTTTGTCTTTTTGAATCCTCTATGGGAACAAGGTGATAACAGGGAAGTCAAAGCCACTGTATGTACTATGGAGAGACAGAGGTGAACTCATAAAATTGTCCTTGAGGGGCCAGTGTACAGAAAAGTAAAGTGCCTTCATGTGTGTTTGTGTGCATACGGGGTGAGCATGGGGGTGGTCCCCTTCTTCTGCCCGTGCAGAGAAGAACATGAACTTGACTCCTTAAATGAAGGGCCATTGCCCAACAATGGACCTGGTATATTGGGTCTAGGGAAGGGTACACTGGATATGAACATCCTTGTCTTTGACCCTTGACTTAAATGATCTATCTAAATATTTTGCTGGACCTCTGAAAGAAAACCCAATATAACTGACAGTTATGGATCTTGATGAATTGGTTGAATATATAAATAAATTCAAGGCTCACCAAATATTTTATAGCTGTTGATTATGATTTTTGGTGAATTGGTTGAATACATAAACAAATTGTCTACAACTACTACATGAAATACTACCATCCATTTTATATTCACTGTATAAAATATCTAGTGCATGGCAAGTGACATTCATAAATATATATCTGTTACAGTGAGCTGCACACTTGCTCATGGTCACTAATTTGAGTGGATATTGAAGCAAAGTAGCGTGTTGTAATTGAGTCAATGAAATAGTATTCTAAACTTTTGTTTTGATCTTAGTTCAGGAGATCACCTTTATCTCTTTATGGTTTATGAGCTGAAACTAGTTTTAGTGGAAATCTTGGGGCAGGTGCAAATTTTAGTTTCTTTTGGGTTGCTAATCTCTTTCTATAATTGGTATCCTATAAATGTCATTGGAAACTGGAAACCTACAAGTTACATTCTTGAGTAAGAGTTTGCACTTCTCAATTCTGGCGCTGATTGAAGACTTGCCATTTTTCTTTTATATAAAACTAGAACCATCACTTTTTCCAATGTGATTATTACCACCTGTTAATAACACCGTAGCCCCACTGTTTATACTCCATTAGACAAGTTCCATTGTTTTCCATTCAAAGTATCTAAAAACTCCTTTTGAATCTATGTTTAACCAGAGACAAAAAATATTCTCCTTTTTTCTTTCATCTAAAAGCAGAACTACCACATTTTCATAATGTGATAAATGACCATATTAATAGTGCCATCTCTCCTGTCCTCTCTTCTCCTTTATTGGATGCGAACTGCTATTGTCTACTTCCTTTTCTCCTCCACTAAAAACTCCCTGTGAATCTATTATTCAAGGAACCCCCAGAATATCATCTGCCTTCAATTCCTCTTTACCTGAATCCAACCAAAATTTAAAACCGCACAAGGCAAAAATCTCCCATCTTTGGATGCCCCCTTTGAGTTGTCATGGTTGAGTCCATGCTCAGTGGGGGAGATTGTGCTTGTGGCCTGGTCCTTTGCCTTCACTTCCATTTTTGTAACTGAATCTAACCAAAATTTAAAAGCTACAACATGCAAAAGTTCCCATCTTTGGATGCTCCCTCTGAGTTGTCATGGTTGAGTGCATGCTCAATTGTAGATGGTGCTTGTGCCTGATCCTGAGGTCATAAACCATTCTGAGGTCATGGTTGAGTTCTAAAACTTGGTATGTGGTATTATGCTATGAAATTACAATTCATACCATTTCTTGTCTTGACTCACCCTATTTACCAAGTCCACTAAGGCTGCACTGAAATCCAGGTAAGGTCTCACCAAGCCATGGGGATACTATGATGGTGTTTTCATCTTACAGGAAATTGAAGGTAAATATTTCAGTCTATTTTGGCTAAAAAGGCCATAGATCTGCATTTTTTCATTAAATAATATGCCATTGGGAATTTTTTTGCTGATTTAGATATGGCTCTTTTTTCAGGATGAAAACTATAGTCCAAGCAAGAGGAAAAACTTGGGAAATTTGAACCTGGAAGATTATGGTCATCTTGATCCGCCTCCAAGTTCAAGTTCAAGGGAGACTATAAAATCTGGACCAATTGAGTATGGAACTCCTGTTATTCCATATATTCCAAAGCGAGCACCCCCAAGTCCTCCAAAGGGCAATATGTCTCCTTAACCCACTTAGAACATCCTGGATTCTCGAATGACCTGAGATCATTCCACACCAGTGGATATGCTTAAGCTAAATAATATAGTAGCATAATATTTAGGTGATTTAGCACTAGCAGTTTCTTTTATCAAGCTTTACATAGTCTGTATGCAGGAGATTATCAATATATGTGGTGATCCTTTTCCTCTTTATTTAATATATATTATTTTTTTCCAGTTGATGGCCTGCCTGGCATGTAAATTTTCCAGTTGATGATGACCCTCTGAAATTCAAGGGATCATCATCATTGTTGTTCTCATCTCTATCGTTTTGATCATTACATCCTCTCATCATCTTGAGTTTAATTTTTTTTTAATGAGTAAATATGTATTTTATTAAAATTCAGATTGTAATCAGTTTATACAACTTGATGATGGGACTGATGATCCCCTTTCATCACTCTATTCACCCCTCATTACAGTGTAGCCCAAAATAAGTGCTGTCTCAAAGCCCTTGTTTTGTTAATCCATCAGCTAGCCCATTTGCACTTCTCCACTTCCCCGTGGCTGCTATTTGTTGCCCATGAAATTACTACTTTTGAGTCCCCTTCCACTTCAACATGTCTGCATCCTAGTTGTTTGGCTAGCTTTAACCCTTGTAGTAATGCCAATAGTTCAGCCTTCAGCGAGTTTCTATTGCTGATTGGTCCTGAGAACATACCCAATATCCTCCTGTCAGAGTTTCTTAATACTCCTATTCCTGAGATGCCTGGATTTCCATATGAGCACCCATCAAAATTCATCTTTACTTTACTGCCTTCAGGTGGTTTTCACTCCAGCCTTACTCTCAAAGATTGAGCTACTTCGGATCATGTTCTTAGAATATCTGCGACTTAAAAGACTTGAAAGCAGTCCAAGGGTTTTACCCAATGGGCTACTTTCACCTAGATACATTTCAACACCTTACAATAAGCCTCCTTCTGAACTTCTTTTTGACAAATAAGCCTCTTTCTGAACATTACATATTCGCATCCTATGGTGCTTTCTTTTGTTGCATGAAACTGCACATTGGTCATAGCAAAAGTTAAGGAGTCTGGTGCTGAAAGTCGTTGTTTATGTCCAATGGCTTTCCAATGGAGTCAGATGTTCATAGTTAGTCAATCATGAAAACTACTGTACCTTGTGCACAAAACAGATCATAGCCACACACCAGCAGCAGCAAACTGTTTACCAGAAAATAGTTCTGGCTTGTTCATCATGGTTAAGGATGGTTGCAGGTAATAATCTGTTTGTTCTGCTTTCAAAAAAATATCTATCTGTTCATGGGCACTGCAAAAATTTGTCCATTCTTAATAGGTAAATGGGGATAAGCAGATACTGACCAATTACATTATTGAATGCACAAATATACAGCAGCTACAATCTGTGGTATCCAATAGCCTCTGGCATCATCTTCAGCACACACACCCACAAAGCGAGAGAACTCGCAGCAACATTGTTTAGGAGTGTGGGCTTCAGTGTCTCGAGGGGAATCCAGGCCAGGCGTCTGTTATTTTAGTCTTGGGCTTGTTCCAACCATAGAAGAATGTCTCAATGTCAGCCAGGCTGCTGGTGGAGTTTTGCAGAACTTCTTGGGCCAGAAACTGGGTTAGACTGTAGATTCATCTGGGTTCCTCCTAAGCCCAGCCCACCAGAGTCACATGACAGTAAATAATCCCACTGCTGAATGCTTAACACTCTTGCTCATTGAACCAAATATCTCGGGTTGGGCTTGGGCCTCTTTTTCGGTTTAACTTGGTATCAAACTTATTTCATTTATACCATAGTTGAAACATCCTCCATTTCGTGGTTAGAGGCCTAGAGGGGGTTCTACCAGTATCAGTATTTCCTAAACAAAGACCAAATCTATGGCCCTATTTTTACCCTAAAGCTGTGTTTGGTTTGAAGGAAAAGGTAGGGAAAGGAAGGGAAGGGCAGGGAAACCTATACCTTTCCCTTCCTTTCCTTACATTTTTCTTAAAACCAAACATAGCATAAATATCTCCAGAAAATGTTTACCATGTATCCCTGATTTCTCTTCGTCCCTGTTGCATTATCACACTGTCCGCCTTGTAAGTTGTAATTGTCATAACAGCAACGTCTAACTACTTATGTTCAGAACTAACATCTAATCTTCTACAAATTAAAGCTCTCACCTACTCGAAAAGGGAAGCGAAATAAAATAAGAGAATATAAACCAAAGAAGTGCATTACCTATTGCACCAACCTCCCCCACTTGATTTGCAGAATAGAGAAGATTTCTTTCCCCTAAAGCTATTCCCATTAGCCCTCCAAATTTCTTTCCAAACATCAATAAATCCTTTCAACATTGAATTCACAGAGTACTTGAAACTCCTCCATCAATTCACACCCCACCCAGTGGAATTCTCATATAAGCTCATTTTCTTCTCTATGACTCTACGTTCTCATCAATAGGAAATAGGGTGGGTCATTGTGGGGCCGGAGTTTTTTCCACTCAGTCTCGGTCTTAATTGGTCACAATCTTCTCTTTGGTGGGATTGATAGTGGAAAGGTGAAGCAAAGCCATAAAGACAGGGGGAGGGAGAGGGGGTCCAAGACAAAATCATTAATATCCCTAGTTTCTAATAGCTTTTAGCGTGGCTACCGTACCTGGTTAACAAACACTACTTAATAGGCGTGTCTACTTTAAGACCAAATATGACCTGGAGTATCTCTCAAGTGACAAAGATTTAGAGAGAAGTCCCAACCATCATTATTTGTTAACAAAGCCATCGCTTAACTGAACAGCATCCTTAATTCCTTATTTTACTTATTTCTCAAATTGACCTGCAACGTCCCACCATGACTCACCTCGGGCCCAAGTGTCTAGTACTTTGTTATTTTCATGTTTATTTGTTCAATCAGTTAATTAAGCTCACTGGCCATTTTATGGTTAATAAACGGCACCTGATTTGAGCCCCACCACCATCTCCACCCACTGTTACGTTTCAACAGAATTCTCTCCCAGGTGGGTTGATTATTATTTTTTATGTCTTCAAAGTTCAAACCCATTAACCCAGCCAAAGTATTAAAAATAAATAAAGCAATTGTGTTGTGGCTTTCAGTCAGTACAAACTATTTAATAATTAATAATTAATACAGCAGCTCCATCTGAAGGAGAGTTGGGGGAGAGGAAGGGGGGGTGGTCAATAAGATTTTATTCTCCTTGTTACAAGTAAAGCAAAACTGATTCATTATCCATGCAAAATTACAAAGCAATTAAAGCTCCCAAGGTCCCAACTCATAAACACTCCAAAAGAAGTTAATTGCTTTTGGCCTTCTGGCATCTTACTGTTTGTCCTTTTTTTATTGTATTTTGGTTGGGGCGGAGGGCAGACTCCTTTTCATATTTGAAGTAACCAAACATTCATCGAACATTACTTGGGCAAATAAATACATATATTAACCCAGACTGAGATGAATCCGGAAAATAACTTCTCATTCAATCTGGTGGTGTATACATGAATATTGCAATATCTCTTTCCCTTTGGCTCAATTTGGAAAGAATATAAATACAAATATATAGAATATAAATACATACAAAATAATATAAAATACAATATTTTGCACTCTACACTCCTTCCAAATGGAGCTTTTGTTCACTAAACAAGTTGCTTCTGCTTTCCAACCGCTGCCATGAACTTTCCAACAAATGTAAGCATTAAAAAATCAAACAGCAGAAATGCACATGCTTTTATTGACATAGGAGTAGGACCTGTCTACATATTTATTATAAAGATCTAAGATTGATGCTCCATTCTGTAATCTGTATACGTTCACTCGTTAACTCATTATCTTATTGTTCTTCTGAGTTCTCTCATTATTATGTTGGGCTGTTCTGATATAAAAAATGGTTCGGGTCTGGTATAAAAACTAGTACATTTGCTTAGGAAACTAATGCATATATATATATATATATATATATTTTTTTTTTTTTCATCCTATTCGCATAGTAATCTTTCTTAACTACAGGATCACCATTTTGGTCTGTAAATCTTCTTTGACCCCTTTGTCTTCCCTTAAATTGTTCAACCAATTTTGAGTTATTTGGTGCATTTCCGGATTTTACCGCCCTCCCTGGATTCAGACCCATCTGGTCTTAGGGTTCAAAGTATCGATACTATAACATAGTGGCAGTATCATATCGGTACTTAGAAATACACAAAATTCTTTTTTTTATTTTTTTTTTCAAATTTTGGTTTTTTGGAAAGTTAAAAATAAATTATTTTAATTAAAAAATATGGGGTTCCAAAACACCTGTAAGCATATCATTTTTAAAAGATACGATACAATACGCCCAATACACTGCCTTAAAAAACTGACATTGGAAGAAAAGGTGATCTTGAGGCCCGAGTTCCTTTTGACTTAAAAACGCATTCTTTTCTCCTTTGCAATATCCCTTCACCACGGCTTCTCTTTCTCCATTGTTGGAACTTGGAAGGCCTCCCCAAAATCCAAATACAGCTTCCATGAGTCAGACTTCTTTGTGCACATTGTTTGTTTGTAGTACCTTGTTTTGTTTCAATATATCGAGGTAATAAAAATCGTGCCTTCACATTTTCTCTCTGGTTGATGGATCAATTTCAGAGCCCACCAGCCGGCCTATTAGTGTAACTGAATGGATGTTACCTATTATTTCTATTCCTTTGTGAGAACTTTGTTGTTCACCCCTTTTAATTTGTCTTAATATAAAATGGAAAAAGAAAACAAAGTTGTCGGTAAAAACAAGTGAAAATATATTTGACTCAAATATTTCATCCTGAATTTTTTCTGCATCTTCTTTTGGCAGCTAAAGAAATAATTACCAAGCAGTCGCACTCAAGTTACAAGCCAACCCCTTTAGTCAAACTGATCTTGGGTATACAATTAAAGTATAGCTGTATAGGCACTAGTTGTTATTGGGTCTTAACTTAAACATCTGGTTGTTAAGAGAGAGAGAGAGAGAGCTCTACTTTCCTATTTATCTTTTCTTTTTTTGGAGGGGGGTTGTTAAACCAATTGCAAAGGGAACCAAGTCCACATCTACATAACTGAAGTATCCCTGGTTAGGCCCATTTTATGCTCTAATTGTAAAGGAGGATGCAAGCATGAACCGATGGAATAGTGACCAACCACCTTGAGAAGAGATCATGTACGTTGGTAATGCATAGGAGAAATCACATGGAATGGGACCCAAACAGAAAAGCGTGGAGCATTTTACATTTACAAGAAGGCAAGGCAGAAGAAAAACCCCATCGAAAGCAATGGAAAAGTGAAGAGAGAGATAGAGAATGGGGATTGGGCATTGGGGAGAGAGAGAGAGAGAGACGGAATATGACGCGTCATCCTAGTCCTAGAAAGGAAGGGCTTAGCTTAGCTTGCAAATAATAAGTATCAGAGCTGCTCCTTCACCTTTGTGGTATTTGGTTTTTTTCTTTCGTTTTTGGGAGCTTGGGCTTCTCGCATTTGCCTAACACCACCCAGATGGAATACTCTAGTTGAGACTTCTCCAGAAGCAAGCAGCTAGCTAGATCTCTACCTCTCTCATGCCTTTGCTGATCAGGTAATTATTTCACCTACTCTCATGTTTCCTCCACTCTCTTTCTCTCCCTCTCTTATGTTAAATGATTGTTTATCGTTATGTCTGGTTTCCTGACTTTCCTCCTCCCCTGGAGATGTTTAGTTCGCCTACTTCTCTTATAGGATTGAAAACCCTGAACATTAGACTTCAATTTTAATGCAATTCCAACGCCTTTGCCTTTTCCCTTCTTTCCTTGATTGTGTGTACAAGAAATTTAGAATGAAAAGAATCTGCAGAAGGAAAAGTCAATTTAGTTTTTCCATTGGCTTCTAATGCTCAATCTCAAATGTTTGAGAGGGTCTCATCCGAAACATCCATTTCAAAAAATCTTTTTTTATCTAAAAACAATTCCAGATAGGATTTAAAAATTGATTTCTAAGATAAAGAGCATCTCAATATCAACAAACAAAGAAAAATACATGGGTGCCCAATTATTCAATGCATAACTGATAAAAAGGCTTTGAACATCACAATTAAAATTAAGAAGAAAACTTAGGGTTGGAAATTGAAAATTGTTTTTAAAGATGATAGAGTGATCTTTATCAAATAATTTTTGAATGTGGTTCTTCTATTTACAAAACACCAATTGGCCAGTGGGTAAGGTTTCTTGGATCAAATCCCACCTATACCTAGGTTGGGGGTTATAGATCTGGAGAATGGGCCACCCCAGATGTGTAGCCCCATGGAGCAAAAAAGAAAAAAAATAAAAAAAATATAATTCCTCAATTTCAAATGATGTTCAAATGAAAATACTTCCAAAAGGATTGATAAAATTCAAGGTCAATTCTTTTAAAAGGCCCAAAAGAAGGCAATGGGGCATCTGTAAGACAAGTTAGAAAAAGGCTTTACAAAGTAATGACTTTTATTTTTGGGAAAATCACTAAAAAGCCCTAGAGTTTCTAAAAAATCTATAAAAAGTATTTTTCCTTGTGTTAATGCTTTTGTATTTGAATTTGAGGGAAAATCAAGTATTTTATTGATTATTTAAAATGAGAAATAGAACAAATTGAGTCATCCGTTGTTAATTTTGAATTATACAAAAGGATAAAAATGGAATTCTTTTATGCTTCTTAAATAACTACACAACATGTTTGATTTTTTTTTTATATCTCACAATGTATCACAATGCGTCTAAATAGACATCAATAAATTACAGAATTTAATGAGTTGTAATTGAAATTACATAAAGTATTTAGTTGGACAAATTTAAATACTCTAAACTTGGAGTTACATGTTGATTTGTAGATGAATTACAAATTACTTGGAATCTATAAGAAGTGGAAATAGATCTTTAAGGCTCTAGACTTTTTCTTGACTTAAAATACCCCTCTCCCTCTCTATTATGAAGATATAAATTGTAAATTAAATATTATTTTTCATTTCATTCTATTCTCTCTCATTAGGTCTCATATTTAAGGTTAACTTCCATTCTCCCTCATAGAATCGCATGTTTAATATATTTTTGTTTCTCGTCATAAAAACTAATGTATGAAAAATCAACTTGGAAATAAAACCACTTTTTGATTATGATAAATAAGAAGAATTTTTATGAATAATAGAAGTGGAATACAAAATTTAAAACTTCCTTAGTAATAAAACCACTATCATGTTTGTTAAATGATGGAAATGGAATACAAAAATTATGAAAAAAAAGAAATTAATGTCTATTCCATCACCCTACTAAACAAATCTAATGATTCAATGATTTGATTAGCTAGGCCGCCATGTTATTAGTCAAGCCAATGCTTTTTTACAAATAAGCAATTTGGTAGAAAATGAACCTAAAATCCTGATCAAGTAACTATTCAATTAATTTGATCGATCTCTAGGCAAGTAATGCTTCAATTAGCACAATATATTGAAAATATAGATATAAGCTATAAAGTAAGAAGATTTGATACAAGTCTTTAAGCTGGAAGGCAAAAAATCACCATTATATATATATATATATATATATATATATATATATATATATATAATTGAAAATATAGACATTTTTTTGCCTAAATAAAATAAAAAGTATTAAAAAATACTAACCCTATACTTAGTATGGGGTCATTCTCTAATATTCTATTAATATAGAGGCAAAGCACAAATGGGTGGCCACTCACTCAGTTGGTCATTTTTTGGCTTGTTGGATTTGGCCTCGTTAGATAGTTTATCAGGAGCATCTTAAACAGTTCAACCAGAGTTGAATGTTCATTATGCCCTCCTAACTCTCAAACAAGAGGGTGGGATCATACACATCATCTCCAACCCCAACTTTAAAACAAATCCCCATCCCCAACCTGATCCCTATGGAGTACCCAATAGGGAAAATTCTCATCCCCTTATCGGCCCAAAATAGATAGTTGGAAAAAGGCCAATGCTAACGTGGGAAGAAAGGGATGGGTTTGAATTGCAAACTTTCTTTTTTTTTTTTTTTGTGAGCATGTTTTAGTTTTACTAGTAAATATGCAAGTGCTTTGAATTGCGAAACAATACAGGGTTGGATTATCCATGATTCGACCCATGCATACCTTCTTCCTAACTCAAATGTTGAGACACATCATCTAACGATGGGTGAGATGTTCAATATGTTGGTCCCATCTCTTGGCTCAATGCATTAAACTTCATCGTCACTCCACTAGTATGCATGTCCATTTCCATCTCCTACATTTCTTATTATTTTTCTTCTTCTACATTTTCAATAGTTTTTTGAGTATTTATTTACAGTAGTATCACAACCAATTTACAATAATGTGACAACCGAACATCCAACCACCAGCAATCACCCGGAAGTCTTCGCAAGTGGCTGACTATTGATAGTGATCGTCTGGGGCTGGTTGTCATCCCGACCACCGACAAGTGGTCGACTATTAATGAATCATCCCGACCACCGGCAATCACCTAGAAGTGATCGTCTGTGGCTGGTTGTCATCTACATTAAATTTATATCTTGAAAATGGTTTATTAATAACTATAAAAAACAAAGCATTTAAAGACTGTAAAAATAGGGCATGTATTGTGAACTGATAAACTAACTGGATTGAGGTAGATAATCTACTAAAACTGATTCCCGATTTTGTTCCAGAACGCCGATGAAGTTTGATGCAGCAGCTCTTGTTTCTCATATGCAAATTTGTTAAATTGACAGTTTTTGCAAAATGAGTAAATTGCAGAGGCTGCAAAATCGTTGAATTGAAAGTTTCTACAAAATGAGTAAATTGTCGATAATATTGGTTGTTAGTTGCTCAAACTTCTTCTTTTTTTTTTTTTTTGAAATTCAAGTGGTATGGGGTTTTAGTTTGTTGAGATTTAAGTACGTGGCCTATTAACTTAATTGAATAAAATTTTATGGCCGCATGTCTGAATGGGGGAGGCTTCAACTTGACTACCTTCCTTCCTTCCTTTTAATATATAGAAAATAGATATTTAGGCCCAAGCCCAAAGCCCAACTAAGAAAGTTGGGTAAAAAGATTTTTTTTTTACTCAACAATAAAACTAATATATTTATATTAACCACCTCAAAACCCGAAAATACCGAATGATCTCACTATGGCTTCTCAAGAGAAGGGGAATAAAGAAAAAATATGTATTATATATTTATTATTATATAAGACATTATCAAGTTGGGCTTGGGCTCGACTTGGGCTTTTTGAGAAAACCCAAGCCCGACTTAAAAAAAAGTTAGGCCTAGTGTTTTGGACTCAACAATAAAACTAATATATTTATATTAAACCACCTCAAAACCTAAAAATACTGAATGATCTCACTATGGCTTCTCAAGAGAAGGGGAATAAAGAAAAAATATGTATTATATATTTTTTATTATATAAAACATTATCAAGTTGGGCTTGGCCTCGACTTGGGCTTTTCGAGAAAGCCCAAGCCCGACTTAAAAAAAAGTCTGGCCTAGTGTTTTGGACCCGATTTTGAGCCTATGGGCCTAAAATCTTGTCCAAGTTTGACCAGGAATTGGTTGGATCAAGCCAACCCATTAGGCTACCCAAGGTTCAAAATATCGATACGTATCAAGATCGGTGACCTCACGACACACCCCTACAGTGGATGTTTCGAAGTCTGACCTGATTCAAGGGGTAGATAGGCCTTAAATTGACCCATCTTAATCAATTTGAAAAAAAATAAAAATAAATAAAAGCGAGCCTCAATACAAGCTGAAATGCCCCGATCGGCATATCAACCTATATGGATGTTTTGAACCTTGGGGCTACCTATCAATATCACTCTAGTTAGTCACATACACAACATGTGATTTTGGCTAGGTGTTATCTGACCCGACTTGACTTGTTAAGCCTATTATATTACAATGGTTTCATAGATACAAAGATCGTAGTTGGTTGGCCAACATTTTATATATTAAGCGAGTGTTCATTTAGGAGGGTTAAGTTGAAGATTCAATGTTATTTAGAGAGATTGAAGCCAACAGCCCTAAAAATGACCGACTGATAGTCAATTTAGGTTCTCCACAATATTTATTAAACACAACTTATAGATTGTCCGTGCAAGGCCCACTTGGCAGGGGTGCTCACAATTTGATTAATCGAATAATGGGCCTATTTTCCAAAATGAATTGGTACCACCAGTTTTAGGAAAACAATGAACCAAAATTGAATCATAAATTAACCAATTGATCAGTTCAAATTTTTATCAATTCAGTTCTTTGGTTATTCGACTTCTTGATATTTATAATATATTATAAATAAATATATAAATATAATATAAATACTAAAAATATATATTACATTATAAATAATAAATAATACATTATATATTATAAATATATATTTATATTAATATATAAATAATATATAACTGGAATTTTAGATTCAGTTTTTTGGTTTTTGATGAACACCTCTACCACTTGGAAAGGCCAGAAGCCATTGTGCATCAACCCTCCCAAATGGCATTGATTGATCGATTGGTAGGGTGGACATGGGTTAGGTAGTACAACCCAATATTTGGTAAAGCCAAATACTTATTTTCAAGGGTTGCTTTTCCTTCCGATGCTTCAAAATTGACTTCAAACTGTTGGGAATAGATTTTACAGTGATGACTTGAACCATCCAAAACTGTGAATATGAAATTATCATTAAAAAAATAGTAAATAAACAAGTTAAATAGTTTTTATTTATTTATTTATTTGGGGGAGGGGTGTTAAGGGATTAAGGGTACATAGAAATCATAAAAAGCAAGAGATGGTTCAGGTGAAGCCTGAGCCTCTTAGCCTCTTACAAATACTTCGTATGATTCAATGGTGATCCAGTTACATATACCATTGTCTCTATGAGGCCTTGTCTTTTCAATTTTCATACTATCACTAACCCAGTTTTTTTTTTTTAAAGAAGACAGCTTCATTCCATTGAAGTATCAAACCAATGTTTTTGAAATATCATTGGCCCGAATGGTCAGATCATTCGGTTCAGGAACCATCCAGGTAACCAGTTCCATTTAACCCCAAACCCAGTCTCCGATCAAAAACTATTGAATTGGTTAGCAATCTGTTGACCCAGGCAGTTGAACCATTAGTCGTTCGATCTGTTCATCGATTTAGGCCCTTTTATTTTACTTATTTTTTATTTTTTTGGTTTGAATGGGCCGTCTTTTTGAACCGAATGATTGAAACATCAACCAGGAAACCGGTGGCAAAAATGGTCCCAATTCAGGGTCAGTTTTAAAACCTTGTATTAAACTGTACACATTGATAGCTTCTAGAGTTATGGGATACTCCAGCCTAGGATTTGCAATAAAAAAAAGCTAAAGTATGAGCAATCAAGTTGTTGGTTCTATTTACAAAAGTAAAAGAGACTGAAGATAACTTTTTTTAACAATGTAGATATCTTCAATCGATGAAACTGCCCCATCCATATTGTAGGCTTAATTTAGTTGTTCACAAAAGAGACTAATTGCTAAGAGTCACTGAGGATAGTTATCTCTCTTACATTTCAAGTCGCAAGCTGCCTCAAGTCCTACAATAAGGGCTCTTAGTTCTGCATCATCATCCCAACAGACCTTACCCTTAGCAATGATTTGTCTTCTTCCAATGCATTGGAGGCTGAGTGAGCATCCTGAATGGCCTATAATAAGATCATATGAGTCATCAATTTGCAATAAACTGCCATTAAAGACCAAGATGGTTGAAGTGGTGAACCACCTGCTATCCATATATCTTATGGTCTCAACCAATTCAATTTTGATTGGCTAACTGCATGATTGAGCCACCAAACCCCACCAATCGATTAGGGTTGATGTCTTCTTTTAAAAACACTGCCACTGTGCCACAATAAAGAGCTCTTGCCCAAATGACTTCTACTCAAGTGTTATTTCCAGTAAATTAAGCAGGTATTTTACAATGTGAATTATTTTTCTTGTTGCCATTTACAAAAACAAATCGAAACCATATTGTTTAAAAATAGATTGTTTCTTAAAACAAAATCACAACAAAACATATTCTTGATTGTGCTTTCTATTTTCAAAACTAAAACTAAAAATATGTTTTTGAGTCTAGTTTCAAAAACGTGTTTTCATTTGATTATTCAACATCATGTTCTATAAATCATATAATTTCTACACTAAAGGGGTGTTCTACAACGTGAATTGTTTTTCTTGTTACCAGTTCCAAAAACAAATCAAAATAATATTGTTTGAAAACAGATTGTTTCTTAATACAAAAACATAAGAAACATGTTCTTGGTTGTGTACATGTTTTTTGTTTTCAAAGCTAAAACCAAAAACATGTTCTTGAATTTGGTTTCAGAAACATGTTTTTATCTGATTGTTCAACATCATGCTCTGAAATCATATAATTTTTATACTAGAAAATTTGTTTTTGATTTAAAAACCAATATTTTGTTGGTTTCAAAAGTATGTATTATTTTTCAAAACAGCCAACTTGTTTTTCACTTTGAAAACAAAAGTTCAAGAACATATTCTTGTTTTTTTCCGATGTGTTGATTTCAAAAGCAAATAAAAATAGAAACATTCCTGTTGTAGAACACCCTTAAGGGTTTTGTTTTCCTGTTTTTGTTTGTTTTGTTGACATGGCAGTTGTTTTGATTTTAAAAATAAAATCAACCATGTTGTCAAGCACCCCTAAAAGTCATTGTTTCCTCTTTTAGGAGAGGGTGAGAGTGGTTTATTATATTAATAATATAGATGGGGACCCTAGGGAAAGTTTGAGGCATGGGGGCGAAGGCTCCCCTTAGTATCCCCTGGTTGCATCCTTAAAATGCAATATTGCAACATTAGTAATAAATTTGTTTAAAGAAAAAACAAAATCCAAATACCCTCTAAACTTTGCTTTTGTGGCATCCTGTAAAATCAATTTCAATTAATAACTAGATAATCTACTTCTAAGATATGGTCATCATCTATTAAAGACAAAAAGGCAATGTCATTTGGGACATTTTAGGCTTCTTTTCTAGATAACGCTATTTGTTTCTGCATGCATGCATGTAAGCAAGATTGATGTGGACGATGAGAATTACCCATCTTATAAGAGAGTCGGAGATCCTCCGCATTGCGCATTCCATGTGTTTTACTTATTTCGATGCATTTTATCCCTATATCCTACATTTTCATCAGATCTATCGCCAATTAACAAACCCCTCAAGGGGGGTTCATTTTCGATACTTGAGAAAAAAGCTTTAAACCTAAAATTTGTCCCTACAAGAGGGATGGTTAGGGGACATGTGGGGTGTGTTTTGGCCCCAAATCATGCTTCAATGTCTAAATGTTCCTATGTTGTTTTAACTTTCAACCTAACCTATACATTTACAAAACTATTAAAGCACATAAACCTAACAAGAAAATAAAAGAACCTTACAATGGACAAGTTAGGTACAATGTAAAATACTTCCTTTGATACCTGATAAGCTAAAAACTTGTTATGAGTTAAGCATTGTTAGCACTAAGTGGCTAAATTATTTGCTTTGACAAAATAGGGGGATGTGATGAATAGGTCTTGTATTAAAAGGATGCTAACAAGCAAAATAGGGTCAAAGAGGATGAAATATGATATTAGGTTTCTACTGGGTAAGCCCCTAAGTATATGGGGTGATAGGGGTGCAAGTTGGACCTCATTAGGTTGGGTTGAGGTCTGGTTGGGATTGGGTTGACATGGATTCTTCACTTAATTTTGTTAAAACGTTCTTATTTTTTTTAATATTGGCATACTAAGGTTTGCTAAATTTAGCATTTTTATATGTGTAGGGTGTAAGAGCATAGACTTATAAAAAGACCATAAACCCAATTCAATCTGTTTTAAACTGATGGTTAACTTGGTTTATAAGGTAGTAAACTAGGACAAACACAAACCAAACTGGCCTGGTCTAACCCAAGCTACAAAACCAAACCTGACTAGTGGTAAACAGCTGGCCACCTATACTAACCTAGCATATATAGCTCTTAAAGAATTTTATAAAGTTCATTAATTAGAGAAAACAAAAATATATCAATAGGGGATCCATGGAGCCCCAAATTTCTCTTTCACATCTAGACCCCAACCCTTCTTGCCCTCCCTTCACCTGAATCTCTCTCACTCTCTCTCCATCCAATTCTCTACTCACAATTTCCTCCATCTTCCACCAACATTTCTGTTATACTCCTAAATGTTAAATTGTTTAGTTTAACATGTTCCATGAGCTTTTAAGGTTTTTGGTGTATTGGTCAAACATACAATTTTTGGTATCAAAGCCTACCACCACGTTTTAAGTTCAAATCATGGATAGGGTACCTAGAGTAGAATGAAAGCCACCACAAAAAGGGGCACTTGGAACCATAGTTTTCAAAACCGGATCGGACCGGACGATTGGACTAGAAAAACCGGGAACCAATCACCTGACTGGTTCTATTTTCCTCCAAAATCGCTTTTTTCCCTAAAATCGTTGGTTTTGGTCAACAAACCGTTGAATCGGTCGGTCAATCGTTTGAACGGTTTTGATCATTTTCTAATTTTTTATTATTTTTTTTTATTTTTTGTTAGAACGGACCGTTCGTTCGGGTCGAACAGTTGGACCATTCGAACCGGTAACCAAACCCCTGATCGACTCGGTCATGTGTTCGTTTTTAAAAACCATGCTTAGAACAAAGTGAATGCCACCAAAGGGAAATGGGTTACTTGTTGCCCGAGTGTGAGCCATCATGGAGAGGATTGCTTGTAGCTAGAGTCAAAGTTGTCCAAAATAAAACCATTGAGACCGTGGCTATGGAAGCATGGTGGTAAATGTTAAAGTGGTTGGATTGGCACATTCCATCAGTTTAAAGCTTTTGGCATATTGGTTAAACTAACAACAATTCCACATCTTAGTCGTTCAATTATTTTCTCTCTTATTGATATCTTCCTTCTACCAAATCTTGAGACCTTCAGAAAGCCAAGGCTTAACCACACCTTGTGTAGAGTCATGTTCTTACATATGGACAATATTATGAGCTTTAGGAATGTTGTACTTATATTAAATCTGATTTTTTTTATCTTTTAAATATTTTTTCTCCTTGAATGCATAATTAATTACATATACATGCATATATACATAAATACATATTTATATAATATCTATATAAAAACATGTTGGGTTGCTTAAGCCCTCAACCCTAACCCAACTTTTTTAGTAGTTGGGTTAGACTAACCACTCCAAGTTAACCCCTATAAGTAAAGGTTCACTTGGGTGGGCTTGTAGAGCATTTGTTAAAATTGCAATTGGCTCACCTCAGGCATGGATACATGTGAATTTTTGAAAAGTAGTACCCAACTTTGCACCCCTGCCCTAAGTGAACAAATAATAAAAAAAGAAAGGAATAAACCTTCCAGTACACTTTCCTTGCTTTAATAAATGGCCTATCTTGAGGAGGCATCTTCACTATTACAATCACTTTAAATGTTTTACTAAGAATATCTTGAGAGGAATATGATTTTTTTTTTCTCATTTTATCTACAAAAATAAAAGAGAACTAAGCTTGATTTTCATTTTAAATTGAGTAGCACTTAAGGAAATAACTTTTTGAGTGGTGCAAATTTGTAGGACATTTTGTAATCATGCATCAATATGGTGTCAACAAATACTTTTTGATGTAGAAGATATCAGAACAAAACTATCCAAGTTCGTAGAATGTCTAACATTGTATTCATGTGTTCCTATACTCTTTATTATCATTATCTTGTCTGAATTATATGGGATTGACCACAGGAGACTGATGCTCCTCCCCCATTAAATGCTAAAAAATGTTAGGAAAAATTTTAAATTAGTACCCTATATTTTAGGGGCAATCTCAGTTTAGTACTCGAACTTCAAAATGTGCCACTACAATACCTCAACTCTCAAAAACTGTCAATTTAGTTACTATCGCGTTAATAATCCGTCAACTATTTGTATCACATGATGTCATGTGCGACTTAAAACTTTTGAAAATGTCAAAATTACTCTTCGAAAGAAGACATTGTTCATTGTATTATACCTTAAGATTTAACCAAAATAGACATTGTTCATTATTTCCATCTTTATACGGTCCATAGGTTCTTCCATCTTGTTGATAATATTTCGAGTAATCAATGGATCTATCTAACCACTACCTATTTCCTTTCTCCAAAAGAATTAAAATTCCAATCTATATAAAGACATAAACACCAAAATGCAGAAAGAAAAAGGAGTCTCAAAACTAATGAAATCCAACAAATAAATGAAGGACAAATAGAATGTAACATATATAGTTGACTAAAAAAAGAAAAGAAATGCAAAATGGGAAGATGGAAAAGGACGAAAGGGAGAAAAAAAGGAGAAAGATTGATGATCTTACCTATAGTTATAAGAAATAAGAAGCACAAAACAAAACACAACAATACGTCAGTGCCTTGTAATATGACAACTAAGTAGTCAAGATTTCTAAATCAAAAGTAAGTACTTTATTTATTTATCAGTTAAAAAAAGAAAATGGTGAGTTGTGTTCATGGTTGCCCAACATGAAAGGTCATTTCCACTAAATTTCTGCATCTATTGCACAAAGAAAGAGATCAATGTGTGGGAAAAAGGCTAGGTTATGAACCAATGATCATTTGAAGGTTGTTTTCATCCTCATACAGGCTTTTTAGTTGGATGAGTTTTGTTTACGTTGGTTTATGTGGAAGTAGGAGTAGTAGATAAAGAAAATTAGATGACACTTGAAGGACCATTTTGTCCTTTCATATGCCACTTAACATTAGTTTATGATTTTGGACTAAACTAGCAGTTTTAGGGAGTTTACCCATTTAAGTACTACTAGTATGTGTGTAAGTGCATTGCATGTGATAAGTTTTGTGATGATGATGATAGTATATAATATGTTTCTGATTTTTATTTTATTTTTACTTTTTTTATATTTCTATGTCTATAAATATTATTTTATATGTCACACTTATTATGGCTCATTAATATAGAGCTATTCCCAAATGTTTTCTATATAATTTATATATTTTTTGTGTTTTTATCTTTTTAAAATTATATTATTTAATTATAACTTCATGATTTGACACATTTGACCTAAAATGTTGAATTAATCTACCACCAAATAAGAATACAATTTAACTTTTGGGTTAGCTTTGAATTTTGTATTTAATTTATATCATCAATAAAAAGTTAAAAACAATTCTTGTTTATTATGTCTAATTTTTATATGATTAATATAAAATATTAGAAATGTGTCCAAATGTTTTTTTATATAGTTTATATTTTTTTTATTTCGTTGCATTTTTATCTTTTTTTTTATTTTTATTATTTTATTATGAAATCCAATTGACACATATGACCCAAAAGGTTGAATTGTTGACCCGACACTAGGAAAACATTTTCATTTTTAGGTTGAATTAAATTTTATATTTTATTTTCAACATCAATAAGGTAACTATTTTTATCACACTTATTTTTCTTGAATATGATTAATATAAAATATTTAATAGATGCATAATTATTATTTAAAAAATTTTGTATTATTACATAACATTTTGTGTTTTTATATCTTTCCATTTTTATTTAATTATGATATGATATCAAGGGTTTACACATTTGACTCAAAAGGTTGAATTGTTGACCAATTTTTTTTGATTGGTTTTAAATTTATATTTCATTCCAACATCAATGAGAATAGTTACACTTATTTTTCTTTCGCATGATTAATATATATATATATATATAACATTAGAGATGTGCCCAATTTTGTATATTTGCTATCTATTTATATTTTAAATTTTTATTTAATTATGACATCATGGATTAGCCCACTTGGCCTAGATGGTTGAATTGATTACTTGCCACCATGATGGAAAAATGGTTCCATTTTTGGGGTAAATTTTAAAAAACATGTATTTTATATTGTTAAAAGTATTGGACATAGATCCATTGGTAAAGCTTATTTGTTTTAATTTTGTGAAAATAATATTTTAAATATAGGATTCACTAAAAGAATAAGAATTAATACCCTAAGATAAGACTTAATGAGAGAGAATTGAATGAAGATTTAGTAGTTTAAATTACATTTTGTGCCCTCACGATTAAAGAGGGACAAAATTCAAAAATAGGGGTATTCTAGTCAAGAATAGGATTCAATAAATGCTAATGGAATTTAATACTTTAAATATGAGACTTAATGAGAGGGATTTGAATAAGGAGAAAATCATTTTTCAAATTACATTTCTGTCCTTAAAATTATACAATGACCAAATTAAAAAAAATTAGGGTAATTTAGTCAAACAAAAGCTCCATTCCATTATTTACACTTTTAGTTATAATATATAAGCATTAATTTTTTTTCCAAAAAAATATAAGCATTAAATGGAAAATGTAAAATGACATTTTGCTATAGCTTATTTTCCAATTACTTGAATAGAGGAAGTACTTTTGTGTCTTTTTATCAAATAAGCACTAAATGAAGATGTAAAATAACAATTTTACCTTTGTCCGTTTTTCAATTCAAGCTTTAAAGAGGGGGCATTTGTTGTCCAATAAAAATTCCATAAATTTAAACACCTATTCACACTTTTATATATAATATAAATATTGACACCTTTTGAAGTTAAAATGCTAATATGAAAATTTCCCAAAATGTTACTCATTTTTCATCAAATATATCCAGCTGGTCAGGCGGGCCTTACAGGTTTTTAGGTGATAGTCAAAAAAATAAAAAAAGAAGCCTGGACACACTTCATTGAAATGACAATGTTTGTATTTTACACTTTTAACATATTTATATTTGCATTTTAATTCAAAGGAGAGTATTATTAATTGATTTAGTTATCTGTGTACTACCTACCTACCCATAGAGGTTAAATTGATTATATCGATTTTGGTTTTTGTAATTTGTGTCCCGATTAATAATTGGGGCTACTTTATTAAGACTTTAACCAAATATAAATGCATGTTTGTATTTATATTACTTCCAAATTGAGCCAAAAAGGTACATTTTATAGACAATATATGATAATTTTAGTTAAAAATACTGATTTTACCAACAATTTAGCATTTTACTGTTTTTATTTTTTTTTTTAAGAAGCAGTTTACTATTGAATGGCATGTTTATTAAGGTAGGATTATAAAAATGGGGTTCTAAGTTGTAATAATACAAGTAATTATAGATGTTAAATATAATTTTTTTATTCTGAAGGTAATACTTGTTTCATCAACCGATTAATAATTGGTTCGGTTTTAGGACTGATCCTTTTAATTATTTTTCAAGCTAACCGCTTCAAGATCTTATTATTGGGCCTTAATTGTATTGCTTAATCACTAATCTTGTGTTTATACCTTATAAAAATTAATTAACTAATTTTTTTCTTGATTATATACATGGTATATTCTCTCGATCTTTTCCCTTTCAAGTGATATTTTATTAATTATGATTTATTAGTCTTTATTATTTAAAATTTTGTTTTACCACGTGACATAACTGAAGGTTTTGAATAAGGGGGCCACAGACATTAGAGTGAATATTGGACGTCAGATTGGAATCTACATAATACCCCCTACCACACTTTGCACCGTCAAATGGGGACCACTAGAACAATCCAATAATGACATTACAACCCAATCACCAATCCAACGGTGTAAAAATATGTTTTGATGAATCGCGACCCTTTATTCTCTTTTATTTGGTTTCTCTTTTCATGACATGACATATTGACATGTATCATGTGTGTGTACGGTTTCTTTCTTTTTTTTTTCTTTCTGCACTTGTATTTATTAATATTGTAAATGACTAAATTACCAAAAGCCTTGGTTAAATGACAACGGAGTGACCTATCCCATTTCCACGTCTATATATTTCTGGAGGGGTAATATCGTAAAAACAGAAAACGAAAGAAGAAAGTCTCAAGTCTGATATAAATAAATAAATAAAATTTACAGAAATTTAAACTTAAAGACGTCTAACTAAAACAGTAAACAAAACGTCTCTCCAAAGTTTCACAAAACCCAAGCTCTCTCCCTTCGTTTTCATAAATACGTTTCCTGGGGCCACGATGACAGACACCTGTTTTCAACCGTTCATGAATTATGAGATCTAAAGCCTGGAAATAACCAGTTGTAAATAATGTAAAATTTTCAAATTGCATAAGCCAAGATTCTAATCCAAGGGTTTAGATTAAGGATCTAAATTGTGATCCATATACACAAAATGCATTTTGTCTAATTCATTTACTTGGATTTTTACTCCCAATCGCTACGGCGACATTTCTGCTCTTAATTCTCGCCCAAAACAACCTTCATTCTCCTCTCTTTCCGATTTTCCGGTGTATAACCTCGCCGGAAAAGCGTAGCGACCGTTGCCTCCGCCCCCGGTCTCTAATAAAAAAACACTCTGCCATCTCACACTCAACTCCCATACCCATACATTCACCTCTCTCTCTCTCTCTCTCTCTCTCTTAAAACCAGAAAAAAGAGAGCGACCCAGAGAAGGCTTTCACTTGTACATGTTTAATCCTTCAAAATCTTTCTGGGTTTCTTTAGTCTTCTTTATTTGTGCAGGTTCAAGTGACTAGCTAAGAGAAGTGAAGCAGTCAAGCTATAGAGTTTCAGAGTATTTTATATTCTTGTCTGCGAGGAGATGTGAGGACAGTGGAGATTTCTTTTTTAATCTTTGTTCAATTTATCTGATAATGGTGGCTGCCATTTCTGCAAATGCTTCAACTAATTCATCGAACCCCAAGACCTCCTCACAACAAGAAGAGATTCGTCGAAATCCAAAAAGGCCTCCCCTGTTACCTTCTGAAAAGGACAATGGCGTCGTTGGTTCTCGGAGACCGAAATCCAGAGAAATCACTTCTAGGTACATGTCTTCTTCCACTTCCACCTCTTCTATTTCCTCTTCTTCTTCTAGACGATGCCCATCTCCTCTTCTTTCGAGGCCCACTACCTCGACAGCCGCTTCAACACCATTGCCGTCTTTGATCAAACGGTCTCAGTCTGCCGAGCGGAGGCGTCCAGTCACCCCTCGACCCACCACGCCACTGCCTGATTCGACGAGGACGGGCAATGCTGCCGAAGTTTCAGTAGCTTCAAAAATGTTGTTCACTTCTACGCGGAGTTTGTCAGTTTCGTTTCAAGGGGAATCGTTCTCACTTCCGATTAGTAAGACGAAGGCCGCTCCAACGCCCAATTTGAGTAATACGAGAAAGGCTACACCGGAGCGGAGGAGGACGACTTCATTGAGAGGGAAGACTGATGGTTCTGGAGGAGTGGATCAGATGGAGAACTCAAAACCCATTGATCAGCAACGTTGGCCTGGCAGAACCAGAACGGCAAATCCTTTAACAAAAAGTTTAGATTACACGGTTGACAAGAAAAAACTCATTGGATCTGGAACCGTAGTTCGCGCATTGCAGCAATCAATGATTGATGAAGGTAGGAGGGTATCGTTTGACGGTAGATTACATCGGGATTCAAGCATCGCCGACTTTGTGAAGACTGTTCAGCATGCAATGGATGCCAATTCCACAAACGGGTCATCAGTTCCCTCCGATCTCACTGCATCTGATACTGAGAGTGTCTCCTCTGGCAGCACTTCTGGAGTACAGGAGTGCAACGGGGTTTCTCGAGCTCGGACCGGGCCTCGTGGAATCAGTGTCCCTGCTAGGTTTTGGCAGGAGACAAATAGCCGGTTGCGGCGTTTACAAGACCCTGGTTCGCCATTGTCGACGAACACTGGTTCAAGGACGACCGCTCCACCAATACTTATTCCATCCAAGAAACCATTGAGTTTAAGCGATAGTCCCATATCATCTCCTCGGACTATCTCCACTACCGGCAGCAGAACGTTGTCATCACCTCTCCGGGGGCCGATTAGACCTGCATCCCCTAGTAAGCTAATGACAACTTCAACTTCTTCTCCGTCCAGGGGAATGCCCAGTCCTTCACGGATGAGGAATGCAGCAGCAATCTCCCTGAGTAGTCACTCTGTCAACAATCCGTCAATTCTTAGCTTTTCTGTTGACGTTCGGAGAGGGAAGATGGGGGAGAACCGGATTGTTGATGCACATCTGTTGAGGCTTCTGTATAACCGCCACTTGCAGTGGCGGTTTGTAAATGCGAGAGCAGACGCTGCCTTGTTGTTGCAGAGGTTAACTGCAGAGGTATGGCTTTCTAAATTTTTATTTGTCTCTTTCGAGCTCTCTTCTTTCTTCTCTGCTATTTGTTAACCAATGCAAGTGCACACATGGTAAAGGTTTCGTTTGAGTTGCCCCATATTATTTTCTTGGGATGCAACTGTTATATTTATCAATTCCTTTCGGCCTTGTCATCACAAGCACAATGGTTGTAACTAAACCTTAGAATTTTCATTTTCTTTATGCTCCATCAACGAAGATGAGAGGAGGTGCAGTTTAGTAAAATGGCTATTGCTCAGAGAATCTATGCATATTAGCGGTAGTACTTACAATGTTATAATTGGCTTTGACATGATCTCTTGTACCATGGAAATTGGTTGAATTAGGTCATCTTGGATCTTCAGAAAATAGGATGTGCCATGGATAGCCTTTTCTTGCAAAAGCATAACTAATTTATGAATACAATTGCTTCAGAGATCAGAGTTCAGACAGACTATCTGCTTTTTAGGAGGGCATACCGTCGATAAGACCAACTATAGGTTTGGATGTAAATTTATAAAAAATTCCAGTAATCTTATATCACTTGATACCAATCAAAAAAATTAAATAAATAAAACTCTTAGTTGACAAGAATAGCATTCATGAAACAAGATTACCTTAATTGGGAGCTACAGCCTCAAAGTTGATAAAATTGAAATTGATTGGACATTCATCAGGATCGTTTTGAAGCTTAAAAAAGTTTGTTGAAGATATAGGTATGTTAGCTTTCATATGGCAAGAAAATATGTTATATAATGCCAGAACTTTGTGAAATAAGGTAATCGTTTTGATAGTAGAGGGCAAGAACCTATTTTCTAGGTATGTTCTATATGCGTATCCTAGTTTCTCTTTTGGCAAGTAAACATACACTTGTCTCATTCAGTTACGGTCCAAATTCTGCCTTCTACCCTGCAGCTAGCTTAGCTAGAGAAAGGGGTGAATAGAATCTTCATTATTGGATGAAGCAAAAAAAAAAAAAAAAAGAATTTTCATTATTGGGGATCCCATGCTCCAGGGCATCTGTAGTTGCAGTCTATATAATCTTATTTGTTTTGTCAGTCATGAAGTCATGGTCCTCTTCCATCCTTTCTTTAGAGAGGGGGGTGGGGGGGGGGGTGTACCTAGTATTGATTGCATATTGGACACAGAATCAGAATCCAACATTTCCAGGATTCTGTGTAAATATTTGTAATTCTAACATTACATGACTATGGGAAAAAAGTTTAGATGTCTAATTTTGTTACTTAATGTTTTATAGGAAAAATGGCATCCTTCATGTACATTAGCTGTTCATTAATACCAAATTATAAAAGAGAAAAATGGTGTTTGAATCTAACATGTGCTTGACAGAGACCCTTCATTTTAGAAAGTCCATGCAACACATTGTATAAAAGCCTTATTTCAGAATACTGCAGGAAAAAAGTATGCCCTAGTCGATGCCCTGGAAGATGGGCAAAACCTGCACAGGGGAAGAAGGTTTATGCCTCCATATGCTCTCAACACTATTGACTAGTAAAAAGTTAACAAAGAACTATTTTCCCTTTCCCAATAGACTCATTTGGAGCCTTCTTATCGCAAATGTGGACTGTGTTCTTGGTTGTGTATGGAGTGTTAGGAATTGGTTTCAAATTTATTCCTTGTAAATTGTAATGTTTTTTTCTTTTTTCTTTTTTTCCTTTTTTTTTGATAAATAACAAAGACTTTTATTAAGAGATATTAATATAGAAAAATGTTATGGGCCCGCAAATAGGATCTCGTCACAGGTCGGTTAACGGGGAAAACTTCTTGTTTTCCCTTATTTCTCCCTTTCCTTGAGGTACCTATCTTTGGCGCCTTAATGGTGATTTGTTAAAGAGATCACCAACTCTCCTCTGCTCTTTCTTGACTGAAAATTTCGATGATTTCATTGAATAACATCTGCTCCTTTAAATAGGAGATTACAAGAAGATAAGAGCCCTTCTTTAGGAAGACATCCTAACAACATTTATCTCTAAATGATAATGCTATTGCCTAATTAATAGGAACACTGAATCAGCCTAGAGATAAGATAGGAACACTGAATTTAGCCTAGAGATAAGATAGGAACACTGAATCTAGCTAAGAGATAAGATAGGAACACTGAATCTAGCTAAGAGATAAGATAACACTGAATCTAGCTAAGAGATAAGATAACACTGAATCTAGCTAAAAGATAAGATAGGAACACCGAATCTAGCTAAGAGATAAGATACAAACACTGAATCTAGCTAAGAGATAAAATAGGAGCACTGAATTTGGCTAAGAGATAAGATAGGAACACTGAGCTAATCGCCCATTACTGTTGCTGTCCATTAAACACTGAATTAATCGCCCATTACCGCTACTATTTGCGGCTGTAAAAGCATCCACAACATTACTTCCCTCTTGGGGTAAGAGCTTGTCCTCAAGCTCAAATTCAGGATAGGTGTCTTGGAACACAGTCAAAGGAATCCATGATAGGTGGAATGATTTTGCCCTCGTGGATCGAGTTCCAATGAAGAGGGTTCATCCTCATCTTCCTCTTGTTCCACCAAGAGGCAGAAAAGTCTCTTGCACTTGTGCCCTGCTGAGTAAAGTTCATCACAATTAAAACACTGTCCCCTCGCCCTGCGTTCTGCCATCTCAACCCTCGATAAGCACTTAATAGGGGGTGCAACAACGTTGCTTCCCACACTGGATGCCGATCTGGACTTGTTGCTCGTCTGTGGTTTCTGTTCTTGGCTGGCTGCTGAAGACGGAGCCAGCCGCCCTATACTGATACTTCCGCGGTTGAGTTGCAATTTGCATTCAAAAAGCGCAAGCCAAATTCATAGCAGTAACCGGATTGGGGGGATTTTGCATCTCCACATCCACCCTCAAAGTTTTCGCTAACCCCGCGGTGAACATGTCAACCTGTTGGTTTGGTCGTACCGAAGATGCTCTTGCAAGGAGGGTCTGAAATTGACGCTGATACTCAACCACAGTTCCAGTCTGTTTGAGGTTGATTAGTTCGCCTAATGGATTGCTTGTTAATGGGGGCCCAAATCTGAGAAGGAAGTAGGATTTGAATTGGGTCTAACTGTGCCTAGGTTCCTCCTGCTCCAATTTTTAAAACCAGAGTTGTGCCTCCTCTGTCATGTGGAATGCGGCTAAGCCTACCTTGCCCCTGTCCTCTGTCCGTTGGTTGCAGAAGAACTGTTCACATTTGTACAACCATCCCTAAGGATCTCCAGCTCCATTATAGGAAGGAAATTCCAGCTTGTTGTATTTGGGAACGATCGCAGTTCCTTGGGCCACGACCTGCTGCTCATCGGATGATTCTGCCATGTCTGGTCGGCGGCCGTCTGTGGTTGCAGCCCCTTCTAAACTCTTTTCTTTGCTGGAAAAATATAACTTCATCAAGCGCCTCAATTCTCGGACGTCGTCCTTGATCTCGTGCACCTCCTTGCTGTTTTACATGAGTTTGCGCTCCAAATCATGAACCCTAGTCTTCAATTGCTCAAAGTCACCCATGACGCCTTGCTCTGATACCAAATTGTTATGGGCCTACCTGCGAATAGGATCTCGTCACAGGTCGGTGGAAAACCTTTTGTTTTCCCTTATTTCTCCCTCTCCTCGAGGTACCTATCTTTGGCGCCTTAATGGTGATTTGTTAAAGAGATCACCAACTCTCCCCTGCTCTTTCTTGATTGAAAATTTCGATGATTTCATTGAATAACATCTGCTCCTTTAAATAGGAGATTACAAGAAGATAGAGTCCTTCTTTAGGAAGACATCCTAACAACATTTATCTTTAAATGATAATGCTACTGCCTAATTAATAGGAACACTGAATCTAGCTAAGAGATAAGATAGGAACACTGAATCTACCTAAGAGATAAGATAGGAACACCGAATCTAGCTAAAAGATAAGATAGGAACACTGAATCTAGCTAAGAGATAAGATACAAATACTGAATCTAGCTAAGAGATAAGATGGGAACACTGAATTTGGCTAAGAGATAAGATAGGAACACTGAATTAATCGCCCATTACTGCTGCTGTCCATTACTGCTGCTGTTTGCGGCTGTAAAAGCATCCACAACAAAAAATACAAAGGGAGGGGTAAAAACTCTTAACCCTCCCAAGAGAACAGTTCAGATTACAATGTTCTTTTTTCTTTTTCTTACAAGGATGGCTGTTTATAGGGTGAAAGAATACTGTTTAATGCTTTTTATACATTTCCATTGGTCTGTTCCTCAATGTACATGGGTTTTTGATGTAATTGTTAATTATCTAATACAATACTTGCTTTAAAAAAGGAATTGATTTCTTAATTCATATTTTCTTCGTCAGTGCACCTCCCAAACCGTTGTTTAGAGAGAAAGAGAGGGGGAGGGAGGGATGGCATTCTATGACATTCTAAATTCCCTGCTAGATATTTTTCCTTGGCCTCCCAATGGTAAAACATCCATGGTATTGTAGTCATTAACTCAATATTAAAACAAAAAGAAACCAAGAATCTAATGGTTCTTTGGAGAGAAGGTGGGAAGAACAGAGGAACATAATTTCTAAATTGCCTGCTAAGTATTATTCCTTGTCTTCCTAAGATTAGTTATGACACAAAAGGAAACAAGGAGATCAAAGGCTCTTTGGGATTTCATAAATTGAGTTTGTAGATCTGAAGTTGGATCAAAAGGAGTTTTGTTTTGAGTTACAAGACTGAAGATCTATTATGTAATATCTCACTGAAAACACTTCCAAGTAGGGGTGGCAATTCAGACCCAAACTACCCATTTGCGTAGCAGGTTGTAGATGGCTGACATCCCATTGGTGGATTTTAAGTGGGTGGGTAAGGGTTGGGCGATGGGTACCTATTGGGTTCATTATATAAGGTGCCAACTCTGAAAATTGGGTGCATTATACAAAGTTTTGTTTGTTGTGCTAATCTGAAAAAGTTTTATTATGTTAACACAATAATAAGTAGTTCATGATAAGTTGCATTATGAGCAATTTTAACATTTCCAACGCATCTTGAAACAGTAATCTGTTACAGATTTTTAAGTAGCAATGCCAGGCCCATTTTATTCTCAAAGCTCAAACTATTAACACTTCCAACGTCATACTTATTGCTTGTGTTGCACCTGTTGCTGATTACTATTCTGATAATTTGCTTCATTTATGTTAATTAGTTCTCTTTGCTCATTTAAATATGTACCTTTTCTATGTTCCAGAAAAATCTATATAATGCATGGGTAACTACATCAGAATTGCGTAATTCAGTTACAGTTAAGAAAATGAAGTTACAGTTGCTGAGGCAAAACTTGAAGCTCACTTCCATCCTTAAGGGACAAGTAAGAGTCATGGATTCGATCAAAGTTTGTTCTACTTCTTATAGACATCCATTGAACCTTAACTTGGTTTTTACCCCTTTTCTCTTCCTATAACTGCCCTCTGTTTTGGTTTTGGTTGGGTGACATTTTTCTTGTTACTTTTCTGCATCTCATTCTTTTTTTCCTTTTTTTAACACCTTGTTTTTGTTTTTTATTGCAAATCAATTAAATAAAATAAATATAAAAATGGTGCTGGAAGGTTTTTTTCCCAAGTCTTACCTTAGAGGCCAACAAAAGCATGGGCACTAAAAAAGAAGCATTATATAGTGCATTGTAACAACTTAGGCACAAATGACCATAGTGCAATAATCATTGAGAGAGTCTCAAATACTCAAAGTTAGGTAATCGGACAAAGTTCCTAGGACCCAGCAGAAGGCTACAACTTAAGCAATACCAGCTAGCTTTAGAATTTTTTGAAATTTTATTTCATCATTGATGTAGTATGGTTGAATTGCAACAAAAAATGTGCCAATTTATCTAATTAATGAGGTGGTTAAAGATTTCTGTCAAGCAAGGTGAGGGTTGAGACAAGGTTATCCCTTCTCCTTCCTCTTCATCCTTGTAGCTGATGTTTTTAGTAGGCTGATCTCGGGGACTAACAGATTCTGATTGATTAGGGGATAGAGAGTAAGAAGAGATGAAGTGGTGGTCACTCACTGTTTACAGATAATATCATTCTATTCTTTGAAGGAGGAAATGAAGAAGTAAGGAGTCTGAAGGATATAATATGTGTATATAAGAGGATGTCCAGTCTTGAGGTCAATCTAGACAAGAGTTACTGTTGGTGGGGTTAACATAAAGGAGGAGGTGGTTAGCCAGCAGTAATACTAAGTTGTACTGTTGCTTATTGGTCAATGAAGTGAGAGAAAATTGATTAAGATGGTTTGATAATGATAACATGCAGAGAAGCCATGTATAGTAGGGCTGTCAATGGACTTTGCAAGTCTAAAACACATACTGTTGTCCAATTCAATTATTTTGTGATCAGATATTATAATCTACATCCATTTAATAATCAGATCAGATGCAGATTTGACCCCATCTGATCTGATTAAGATATGAATGTGATTAAAATTTAATTTGTTAGACTTATAGATATGTAATATAGTTATTCATATATAAAAGTTATAATAAGTAAAGTTTATAGTTAATAGATTCAATATTTATATTTATATATATTTATTATATGTATAAGTTAATAGGTAATTACTATTTAAAAACTTCTTAATTTTTATTTAGTTTCAAGACAATAAAGTGGACCAACTTAAATCTGAATCCATTCCAAGTCCGGTATATCAGATTTTGGATTGGATTTGGATTTGAAGTTTCAATATTTGGATCAGATTCAAATGTGGCTGCTGGCTTGATCCAATCCAAATCCAACCTGATTGCATCTCTAAGCACCAGTGAGAAGTTATTTGTTATAAGTTGAAAGGGTCTAGAAGAGCTAGGGCCTGACCAAAGAGGACATCAGTTGAAATAGTGAGAAATGATTTAAGGGCCCATAACTTAAACAGTGGATATGGCTTTGAAAACAAAAGGGTGGAAGAACAAATTCATGTAGCCTACCCCATATATTTGGGACAAGGCTTAGTTGAGTTAGTATGAACAGAAGACAACTTATCAATCCGTTTTGACAAATTGCGTAGAGTTGTGCATATCTTTTGTGTTGTTGCTGACAATTATGTTCTTTTGTTATATCTTTTGTGTAGTTGTTGACAATTATGTTCTTTTGTTGATAATAAAGAAACTCTCTAGTAAAAAGGGGGTATGCATTATGGACAATATTTCTTCCCCAAACATGCTTCATCATCATTATCATCTAAGCCTTATCCCAACTAGATGGGGTTGGCTACATGAAACCTGTTTAGCCATTCTGTTTTGTTTAGTGCCATATCCATTGTTAAATTATCAGCAGTCATTTCTTACTACTCCAACCCATGTCCTTTTTGGTTTGCCCTTAGCCCTTCTAGGCCCCACAACTTGCAACAAACTGCTTCTTCTTAAGGGTGATGTTGATGGTCTTCTATGCATGTGAATAAATTATATATTAGTCTACTTTATCTCCAAAAAAATATTAGTCTACTTTCTCTCATTTTATCACATATTGGAGGTACTCCTATGTTCCTTCAAATGACTTCGTTTTGACCCTACCCTTTCTAGCTTTTCCCCTTGTCCATCTTAACATGCGCATTTCTGCAACACTCATTTTTCTGGCATGTATCTTGATTGCCTAAAACATAGCTCCATACAATGTTTCTGGTCTTACTATTGCTTTATAGAACTTTCCTTTTCACCTAATTGTTATTTGTTTATCAATGAAGACTCTGGATGCACCACTCTATTTTGCCCATCCTGCTCTAATGTTGTGGTCAACATCCTTGTCAATCTCTCCCTTGTTATGAATAATCAAACCAGGGTAATGGAGAAAGTTGCATTGAGTTATCTGTTGGTCTTTAATTCTAAGTGTATCCTGATTTGTTCTAAATTTACATAGCATATATTATTTTGGCCCTACTAATTTTCTGAAGTAATTTGTCCATAGACGTAATTTTGCATTTAATCCTTCTATAGTTTCATCAATTAATACAATGTTGTTAGCAAACAACAACACCATGGAACCCCTTTCTGTGTATATTTGGTCAATTCATCTATAATTAGTGCAAATAAGTAAGGATTAAGTGTTGAGCCTTGGTGAAGACCCATCAATAGCTATGAAATCTGATGTCTCTCCCACAAGTGTTCCAACATAGGTTGTTTCTCCCTCATAAGTATCTTTAATTAGGCCCACATTCCTATTTGAAACTCCTTTCCTTTTGAAAACCCACCACATCATCTCTCTAAGGATTTTATTGTATCCTTTCTCTAGATCAATGAACACTATATGAAGATCTCTTTTCTTCTCTCCAAACTTTTCCATCTTATTGTCAAAATCCCAAACTTTTCTATTCTCTTCCAAAGTTTTATATTGTGGCTCATGAGTTTAATCCCACATTAATTATTGCAACTTTGTATATCGCCTTTGTTTTCAAGTATAGGCATCGTACTGCTCTTTTTTCAATCATTAGGCATCTTTTCTTTCATTATCTTATTAAATAGTTTAGTTAGCCATAACAATCCTACCTCTCCCATACCTTTCTACACTTCTATTGTGATACCTTCTAACCCTAATGTTTTTCCCTTGTTCATATTATTTAACACTTCCTTCACTTCGGTAATTCTAATTTTACAAAGGTTACATGTTAGTTTTGATACTATTGGAGCTACTAATCTCTCCTCCATTAGCACCCTCTACATGTTCTTTATTTAATAATCTTTCACAATATTTTTTCCATCTTTCTTTGCTTTTCTCATCTTCCTCACATATGCATCTTTGATAGAATTCCTCAAAAATGCTTTCCTCTTAAAAATAGCGGTGTCATCTCCCAAAATCCTTTCTTTTGTCATCTTCTAACATCTTAATTTGCTACTTTGTGCTGAAAGGATTTGAACTTGATTCCTTGAAGTTTGATTCTCCTCTTGGGTTGAGTATTAGTGAAGATGTATAGTAATGTTGTCAAAGTGGAATCAATTTAGAAATTCCTAATGGGTTATGTTAAAAGACTGTTTGTCTTTTGTTTTTATTTCTGTTTAGTATCATAGGGGGTACTAATGTAAATCCCCCTCTTTTATATTATGTATGGTTTCCCTAATACAAATACCAAAAAAGCTGGCGCCGTCAGCACAGAGTTTTGCTCACAGATCTCTCTTTTCTCCTCTTCCTTCTCTCTTCTCTTCACTTTCTCTTCTGGATAATATGGTATCAGAGCAAGCCCATTTGATCTGAAAGGATATCGAGAAAGCATTCTTTTGTCTTCTCCCTTCACTTGTTGCTGAATTTTTTTCTCTGAAGAACCAAGGTAAATCTTTGGACTGATCTCAGAAGCTTCTATCTTCCTTTTTTTTTCCTGATCGTGTATCAGGACAGAACCAAAACAAGGGGATCGATCAATTGATGTGAGGTGATCAACACCTGTACCTTCCTTTTTTGTAGGATCGAGTGATCCTTGTGGTGGTTGTAGGTCGGAGGTGACCTGTATGTGTTGTGACAACAGCTTTGTAGGTCGAAGATGACCTGTGTGTGCTGTGACAGCAATCCAATTGTTAGTTTGTAGGTCGGTGATGACTTGTAGGTGCCGTAACAGCAGTAAAACTTTTTTTTTGGTGATTGAAGGACTATGCTTGTCCCCTCATTGGTGTGTTCTTCGTAAAGCTAATGGGGAGACTGGTTTTCATCTACTGGTGTCTTGCCAATTTGCAAAGTCTATTTGGGAGTGGGCTTTCTATCTTTTTAGGTGTAGTTGGAATCCTCCATCAAATTTGCAAAGTCTTTTTTTCTTCTTTCTTTAGGTGGCGTATGAAAAGGGGAAGGACTATGTGGAGAGGACTGGGGGTTGTAGTATGCTGGTCTTTATGGGAAGAAAAAACTCTAGGATCTTCTCTGAAGTAGAGAGAGGTGGCGAAAATCTAAGGGCTCTGATCCATATAAAGGTTGTATAGTGGATGAAATCCCTAGAGCTATTCACAGATTATACAATGGATGACATGCTGAGGAAGTGGGGTGAGATTGCTAGCTGTACCTAGGCTAAAGCAGTAATGAGTGTGTCTTGGACCCCCCACCTACGGGTTTCATAAAACTAAACTTTGATGGAAGTAGTAGAGGGAACCCTGGACAATCAGGGATTGGGGGTGTTTTCAAGGATGAGAATGAGGTTGTTTCTGCCATGTTCTCAGGCCCAACTGGAGTGGGTGACTCTCTCAAAGATGAGATACATGTAGTTATGGAAGGAGTCCAGAAAGCTAGGGAGATGAATATTAGAAAACTCATAATTGAAGGGGACTCAAAGGTGGTGGTAGGGTGGCTGAATAAAGACGATAGTGGTTTATGGAGCTATAGCAATGTGAGGAGGAAATTCAGATGGCTGGTTCGAGAAATGAAAGTTAAAATTAGTTGGGTAAAAAGATCAACTAATTCTTTGTATAATGGGTTAGCTAAACAAGGGGTGGACGGGATTCAATGTTCTAGGCACATATGTAATTTAAATTTCTTTATTTTCTTTTTTCTCTTTCTCTCTTGTTTCCTTTCTTGTGGCTCAAGATGAAGTTGGAAGATAAAAAGTTTGGCTTCCTCTTTGTAATTCTTATTGTGATAATTAATGAATTGTGTTATTGATAAAAAAAGGGACTATGTTCAAACTAAAAGGTGGTTGGCTCTAGTTTCCTGGTGCTTTTTTTTTCCAGAAATAATACAGTGTGTGAAAGGGAAACAAGTTGGACTGTATTTTTTCTTTTTTTTTTTGGAACTCTTTTGAGTGTGATCTGAACCAATTATCATGAATAGTGAAGAATCTACCACATCTTGTGTTTCCTCAATGTAGAATGGATTGAGTGGGGGTATGGATTTATCCGTCCCTATGGCTGTCATAACTCTTGATGGTCTCAATTACTTAGAATGGTCGAAGGTGATCAGGTTATACATTATTGCAAGGGGAAGGATAGGATATATAAATGGAAGAATTAAAGAACCTAATTCTAGAAGTGTTGAACATGGCTGATGGAACCGGGAAAACAACATGGTAATGTCATGGCTCTTAGTGTCTATGCAATCTCAGGTGAGAAGAAATTTTATGTGGGCTGAAACAACTTATGAGATTTGGGAACAAGCAAAGTCAACCTATTCTAAATTAAGCCACTATGCAAAAATCTATCAATTTCAGGCAGAATACTCTACTTGTAAAAAGGGAAAATTACAGCCCTAATAGTGTATGTTGATGATATAGTTATCAATGATGATTGGAAAGATGAAATTCAAAAATTGAAGGGATTTCTTGATACTCAGTTTAAGGTGAAAGATCTAGGTCCTTTGAGATGCTTCCTTGGAAATGAAGTTATTCGCTCACAAAAGGGTATCTTCATTTCTCAGACACAATATGTCTTAGATCTGTTACAATATACAAGAAAATTAGGAGTGAAACCCGTTGATTCTTTTATAATCACAAATTAAGTGATTGTCAAGGTGAGTTCATCAAAGATGTGAAGCAATTTTAGAGGCTTGTAGGAAGACTGCTATATCTCTCCATGACTTGGCCAAACATTGCTTATGCAGTGGGTGTTCTTAGTCAATTCATGCATGCCCCTAAGACCACCCACCTTGAAGCAGCTGAAAGAATTCTCAAATATCTTAAGAAATTTCCAGGTGCAGGTTTATTGTTCCAAAAGCACGGGCATTTGAAGGTTGAAGTGTATACTGATGCAAATTGGGCAGGATTACTGGATGATAGGAAGTCTACCAGCAGCTACTGTACCTTTGTGGGAGGAAACCTAGTCTCATGGAGAAGCAAAAAGCAGAATGTGGTGGCTAGGTCTAGTGCTCAAGCTGAATATAGAGCAATGTCTCATGGAGTGGCTGAAATAATGTGGCTAAAAAAATTGAGTGAGCTGGGATTTACAGTTGATGGACCTGTGACTTTATATTGTGATAACAAGGCAGCCATAAATATTGCTGCTAACCCAGTATTGCATGATAGAACCAAGCACATTGGGGTAGACAAGCATTTTATTAGAGAAAAGGTTGTCAAAGGGGAAGGGGTATGTCAGGTCCGAAGATCAACTTGCAGACATCTTCACAAAAGGGTTACATCACTTGCGTCTTAATGGTCTATGTGACAAGTTGGGCATGATTGACATCCATGCCCCAACTTGAGGGGGAGTGTTAAAAGGCTGTTTATAGGTTGTTTGTCTTTTGTTTTTATTTCTGTTTAGTATCACAGGGGTACTATTGTAATTCCCCTTATTTTATATTATGTTATGGTCGCCCTAATATAAATACCAAAAAAGCTAGCGTTGCCAACACGGAGTTTTGCTCATAGATCTCTCTTCTCTTCACTTTCTCTTTTGGATAATAGTTGAGATTTAATTCAAGATGGAACTTGTAAATCATAAAGTTCAATGTTGAGACTTTGTTAGGATTATTAAAAATTATGGAAAATCATTAAATTTTAAAAAATAGATTTTTGAATTGTACAAGTTTCAAAGATGATTATTAATTAACAACAGTGTAATGAACTTGGTGTAATGGTAAAATCTTGTGCTAGCAAGTGTGAGAATGTGGATTCGAGTCTGAGAATTACCACTTTGTGCAAAAATGTCAAAGGTTAAGACTATCCATTCTACTCCACCCAAGACCCTAGAACCAACATTGGGTAATGACTGTTTTATCAATTTAAGCCATTGTCACTTTTTTTTCTTTTTGAATGTAAGTGATAGATATAAAAGTTATAACTTGTGATAGAACAAAGGCAAATCGTGAGTTCACTACTTCACTATAACGCCAACCCAAAAACCACACTAAGCTTCACAAAATGCAACTCATGATCCAAACAAACTAGTTTTGAGTTCTCTAAATGTTTCAATGCCCAAAACCAACCTGAGCTTTACAAAGTGACTGCAAGAAGATTAGTTATAAGTTTACAAAAGAAGGTCATGATACCCTCATCAATTCTATGCCCAAATATAGAAGATCCAAAAAATCAATATGAAAAATGGAGAAATTGCTGATTAAAAATATAAAAATGGAGAAATTGCCAACCAAAAATATAAAAAATGGAGAAAGTGATTTAGACCATTCACCAAGATTGGAGTTTACAAAAATTTCACTACTTCTCCCATTTGAAGTAGAAAACAACAACAAAAGGAATTCAGATCTGTTAAGAAATGAAGTAGATATGAAGATCTTTGTATAGTAGGGTTTTGTGATTTGAAACCCACCCTGCCCCCCAAATCTTATGTTTCTAATCAATTTCCACTCTTTGGTCTATGTAAAATTGTATAGATGTGGGATTCATGATTGAACCGCAATCTTTGCTGAAATGAGATTGAGGGAATAGACCTGAATCAGTAAAGTTATGGTTCTATTCAAATCATACAATTTGAATCATGGATCACACCGATTTAACAACTTGATGCAACAGTATGAAACTATCACTTTCCCATGTAGGTATGCATGCATGGTTTGCTTGAGAGATCACAAAGCAATTGGGCACATATTGACTAGATTGGTTTTGTATGGGTTTCTGTTTGCAAGCATAGATTTTTGAAACCTAATAGTTGAGCTCCCTCTTGAATTGGACTGATTGAGCAATCTAGATACTTTGACTAAGGGACTGAAAGTATGGCATTGAACTTAACACAAGAAAGAAACTTCCCTGTATGTATGAGTAAACACCTTGGCTTTTCCAAGTTTTATTTTGTCATGGTTTTACTCTATTAACTGTGTTAAAATATTGGCATGCATGCTTGATCTAAAAAGGGTTGGATGGATGGACTTCACTTAAGTTAACTCTTTAATTATCTACATCTGAAGCTTGTTAACACTTGATGTGTGCAGACGACCTATTTGGAAGAGTGGTCCCTTCTGGATAGAGAACACTCAAATTCTTTATCAGGTGCTATTGAAGCTCTCAAGGCTAGCACTCTCCGCCTCCCAGTTGTCAGTGGAGCAAAGGTGTGTGTCATGAGATTTTTAAATGAGGTGTACCTCAAACTCCCCATCGATTGGAAATATGATGCTTGACAAAACTTTTCTATGCTCTTTCTTTTTGCAGGCAGATATCCAAAATGTGAAGGATGCTGTTGGTTCAGCAGTTGATGTTATGCAGGCAATGGCATCCTCAATATGCTCTTTGCTGTCAAAGGTAAAGCTAATTGAACTGGTACTGGAGTTGGCTGTTAAACATATCAAATTCAAGTTTTTGGAATGTTAGAAGAAGCAAGTTTTATTTGTACACTATTTAATTGTCCATGTCAAAGCATTTTTCTGGATGCAGTAATAGCTATCATCCTTGTTTAGCATATCGCATGGTATGCTTTCTGACCAGGATTCTAAATTCTGGGAGCATGTTTGAATTTCAAGATTCTGTACCCTTGGGGGGTGATTGGATAAAACCCTGAAAAACAATGGAAATATCTATGGCTCTGACCTAATATGGATAGACAATAGGAAAATATGTTTAGGTATAAAAGAAATAGAGAAAAGGTAGGAGATGTAAAATGAAGTAAAAGAAGAATTAGTAGAGGCTTAAACTTTTTGGTTTTTGTATTATTTTTCTTTGTATTTCTGGATCAGGCTTAACTTTCTTGAAATTCCATCAGAACTTTGACCAACATTCCTAGTCAGGTCAGAACTAGTAACCTTATAAATATCATCCGTGTTCTTTTTTTATCAGTTACAAAATTCTTGATTTTTTTAATCAGTAACAAGTAACCTTATAAATTGGAAGAGAAAAGGGGAGCATACTAGCAGTTTGTACCACAGTGAAGGAGATATGAGCATAGGATACATAAAAGAGCCACCCAACAAAAAATGGAATAACCACGACCATAAGGACTAGTGACGTTGAAATGGCCAATCTTATTTGGAAACCAAAACTCTGACTTGGTGTTGTAAGTCCAATGTTTCACATAGAGAAAGGATGTGAGGAGTTGTACATGCTAAGGCGTGTGGCATAAACCTGCAGTCTCCTGAGCATTGATTACTTTAATTAATAAATAATTAAACTAATACAAAATAACTAAAAATATGGTAAATATCCCACACAAATAGAAAATTTATGAGAAATTAGACATTTTTATGTTTGCAGTTTCTAATAATATAACCATCACATTTAAATAGAGAACTGAAGTATACCTTCCATAATTATATAAGAATCATAACCAATCAATATCACTTGGAAAGTTGCAAATCAAAATTAGAATTAACACTTCATAGTTTCACATAAATTGCACAACATTAACATAAACAAGTGTGTCTCTCAAACATGCAGCAGTAACTATCATTTGCTAGAACATCATCAGTATTGATTTGATATTTAACAAGCCTATAGTATGTGGGAAAACGTGTTTTTTTTTTATAATATGTGGGAAAACTCTTCCTATAGGTTTCTGGCCCTTAAGAATCTTGTTGACATGATGCCCTGTCAATGCACATTTGACACACAATTGGTCACATGAGAACTTGTATATCTTGTTTTACTTCTGAAGTGTAATAAGTGTGTCATTTGCAGTTTGGTTATGACCTGCTTAGATTTGGTGCATAAATGTGCTTATTTTTCTACTTACATTAATGTGTTTAGGTGTCTGTGTTTGTACTTATTTATATATATGGGTTTCTAGATTTTGGGGCCTTACCATGTTACATACATGTCTGCGTAGGGAGGTGGCATTTGTGTCTTTAAAGTACAAAGATCAACATATTGTTTATACAAATTGATCATGTTAAGTGCCAAACATTAGGAATTTAGTCCACCCCTCCCAAGACCCCAGATAGCTAGGACCATCATTGGGTAATGGCCTTTTTACAGCATGATACAAGTTATGTGTATATTCGGGATCCCCTACTTTTACTCTCGTCTTTTTTATTCTCTACTTTCTTCCACTAAAGCAAACCTTAACTTTTTGTTTTTTGATAACTTTAACAAGAATTCTTCTTTTCCTGAAACCATCATCATCTTTTCATTCAACTTCATCTAAGCCTTGTCCCAACTATATGGGTCAGCACATGAATCATTTATCGCCATTTGTTATACTAGCCCTTGGCACTTTTAGCCCTTTCAACTTGCCAACAGTTGGCTGTTTCTAATGGGTGTTGTAGATGGTCTTTTATGCATGCGAACAAACCATCTAGTCTACGTTTCTCTCATTCTTTCACCTATTGGAGGTACTTCTAGCTTCCTTCAGTTGACTTCATTTCTGACCCTATCCTTTCTAGTTTTTCCACGTGAGGTACTTCTAGCTTCCTTCAGTTGACTTCATTTCTGACCCTATCATTTCTAGTTTTTCCACAAATCCATCTTAGCGTAAACGTTTCTGGCACTCATTTTTTTGACATGTTACTTGATTGCCCACCACTTGGCTCCATTCAGCACTTGTGGCCTTGTTGCTATTTCATAGGATTTTTCTTTTAATCTTAGTATTCAGCTATCATGTAAGACCCCCCCCCCCCCTCTCCATGTGACCCTAGGTGATTTCAATTGTTTTAAAGGATAATAAGTCTTGTTGTTTGTTGTTGTTCTTTGTCCTTGGTTGGTTTAATGGAATTTCCTAACATAAAATCAATAGGTGATGTGACATGTCTATTGACAAATCACCAACCCAAAAAGTTAAAGAAGCAAGAGTTTCAAGTGAATGAGTGTATTCGATACTTTAAAACATGGTTGAAGTCAAAGATAGTAACATGTATTTCATTTTATTTTAGGGATAAGTACACTGCACTCCACCTCAGAATTCTGAATTCCACTGCAGATTTACAACAATTCAAAATGTCAAACACCCCCACCCTAAACACCAATATCCGTCCATGTAACAGTGGAGCTAAGAATTCTGGGGGTGGACTGAACAGTCATTCTCCCTTTATTTTATACTTCTTTTACCCTTAACTCCCTCACCCACAAAATAAAAAAAAAAGAAAATACTTGGAGGACGTATCGTTTGTCTTTGACTTAACTCCAGTTTACCTGTTAATCGTTAAAACCATCTGTCACTTGCAGGTGGATGAGATGAACTCCTTGGTGGCTGAACTTGCAAATGTTGCCGCTCAAGAGCGGGCTTTGTTATTTCAGTGCAAAGATTTCTTGTCCACATTAGCAGCTTTACAGGTAAGTATTGCTCGGATTTCTTCTTTGCTTTGGTTTCTCTGGGTTGATTGCTGATAAAACTTGTGGTAACAGGTGAAGGATTGTAGCCTGAGAACACATATATTACAACTAAAACGTGTACCAACAAGCCTGATAACATAAGTGTAGATTGATCTTATCTGACTTCCTACTCTAAATGCTAACATCACATCAAACTTTCTTTTTCTCACCCGGAGGCAGCACCGGAGGCTGTAAGAGTATTGAATGGTTGCGTGTGAGAGAAAACAAGAGCTCTAATTTGTCCTCTTTGGTACCCGTTGGAGACCAGCTGTATCATGTATTTTGTATGCACAGATTACAGAAAATGGCTTTTTGCTCTCGGGAATTCATATTAGGTGTAAACAAATCTGTCTTTTTTTCTCCTTTTTACCCCTATAGTTAAAAAGGAAGGCTGCTGTAAATATGTGTATGATGTTTCCCAATTCCCCCCTTCTCCTTTATTCTCAGTTTATTTTTACCAACTTTTTGTTTTCTTGTCTGAGCTTGTCTATCATTGTGATAGGTGCTTATTACCTATTCTCCACTTGAAAAGATCAACACAGAAAGGAAAAGCATTTCTGTTTTGCTTGTGTATTAGGCTCCGTGCTTCCTTTTGTTTGTAATGCAATTTCATGTGTACTAGTACAGATGCATGGGTTTTACACATGAGGAGTACAAATTGTAGTTCAATACTTCAATTTTATTTTTGCTTTTAGTTTTTGTTTTATTTCTTCGCCGCAAACAAACAAATTAAGATAAAAAATAAAATAAAAATAATCCATGAGTTGCATTCAATTCATTTGCATTCATAATTTTCAGTGTAACGAAATTGCATTGCAAACGAATTGGATGAAAGGTGTGCAGAGCCAGAACCACGATTTTTTTTTTTTTTTGAAAAATAGAACCTTGAATTTTTGCGGTGTCTAGTGACTTTAACTAGCCCGAAGGATTTAACAAGTTCGTTTGCAGGTGAGAGTGATTGATTTGGCTTGTCTTCTGTTTGCGTCGGTTGTCTGAACTAAGACTGAAGAGTTAATTTGTTCGAAATTAGTTGCTTGACAAGAACCTGTATAGAATGGTAGTGATTTTACCATACCATAGAATCAGAATACTGCCTTGCTTGTTCCTGGGAATTATTTTAGCTGGGAGTGCATTTGCTGAGAAGAGTACCATGACCATCAAACCAACCCTGGAAAAGAACTCTAGGTAGGTGAGAAACTGAGAATGGGCAGGGCACCAGGTAGAAGCTTATTTGGAAAAAACGAAGGAAATGGAAATCCGTGTGTTAAATCTGATTTGTCATTTTCCTTTACAATTTAAAGTTTCATTATTTCCCTATATACGAATTAGATTATCTAACTATTTGTCTTACTTTCTTGATAATCATCTATTGCCTAGTCTTCCTTATTCGTTTTCCCCCCAAACTTTTTCCATCCATATCCTACTGTTTTTTTATCCAAACCCACCACACGCTTTCCCCTTTGCGTCCGAAGTAAAGTAATAGTCAAAGGGTAGGGTTAAATTTTTTTTCACAGTTTGGATTTTTTAAGTACAACTTGTTCCCCCAAGTTTGAATTCCAAATGGAGTAAAATAGTCAGTCCCATTCTATTGTTTTTCACTTTCCAAGAGAGAGAACAAAGCCAAAGTCTGGTTTTCTGGAGGGGTGTGCCAGTGCCGGCAGGGAGCATTCCATCTATCCCGGTATAGCTGCTTACTTACACAAGGGTTTCTCTGTTATCGGGACCTTGTCTCCTTTAAACGGGTTTCGGGGGATACTGGGAACAGCAGCAGCTCACTACTCTCAATTAATATAGATTATAGAACCTCCTGAACGTGCAGAAGTTGGTGTATGGGAGACCTCTGCCATCACTATTCACTAAACCACGAGTTCAGTACTAGGTTCACTGTTCACTCTTTCCTCTCTTTCTCTCTCTCTCACATACACATATATTCTCTCATTTCATCATGAGAGAGCAGGCAGACGTTGACCTTGGTATGAGTTTAAGACTTTAAAGACGAGGAGAAGATCCCCCAAACAAAGATCATGTGGAAAATGACGTAGCAAGTTCTCCCTCCTCTCCTCCGGTTGATATTTGGTAGATAGTTGAAGATATATATAGGAATTGGATGTCATTGTCAACATCCCCCACTTCTCCATTTTGAATTTTTATGTCGTCCCCCCCCCCCCCCCCTTCTATTACATTCCAATATTCAATTCAGAAATTAAAGTCCCACCTTCGTTACTGTGCAAGTTCTAGCTTCCAAGAAGGCCACCGGCAGACTGTAGTGCACCAGACCATCTCCCTCCCTCCAAAACTGTATCAATTGGCTACAGATGTGCAATCTACATAGTTGCATGGATAACCCAGCGACGACATTACCCTCAGACCACGGTCGCAGGTAATGCGAGTACGCCTTGGAGTTTGGGAGTTGTGTGAGAGCGAGAGAGAGAGAAAGAGAGGGGGGATGGCATCCGCCCGTCCATGGCAGAGCCGACCGATTTTGTTCGTACGTACTAGCTAGGTACCAAAAGATTCCTTTCCTTTCTCATGGGAGGTGTGGACCTTTTACTTGGGTCATGATGCTTCTTCGTCTGGAATACCCCCCACTTCCGCTGTGCTACAGTTATGTAATCTGAAAAGTCTTCAGAGGCCATAATAGTAAATGATTTATTAGAAGAAATCAGCATTTGATTTCTCCGGCCACCTGCTTCCGTGTCCGTTGCCATCAATATACCTTAGCTCTCTGACACTGCTCCTGCGAGAGATGGGCATGGTCGCCCACTCACCTCTATATTCTAACATAAACATCATCATCGTCCACCTCACACAATAATGTCTGCATGCACATCGATGATGCTGACATGATTGTCCTTCCTTTGCTTCCAGCGGACGTGACTGTAACAGGCTACTTGTCCAAACAATCATTAACTCAATGAATGAATGAATGAATTACACGAAGGAAATGTGTCAATGGGTCTTTGTTTGTATTGGGATTGTTCCGCTTGCTGAGACCTACTCAAATGGCCGACGGCCCAACTCTAATCATCGGCTTTTCGACTATCCATTTTATCTCTTAATAGTAATTTTTTAACTTTATTAGTTTTCTCTTATCTCTTAAACTGCAATCATATAATTTTTTGTTTTGTAATGATACACCCAAAAAGACAAATAAAAACTTTCATATATGAGATTAAAATGGATATTTGATAACTTTTAAAATTCAGAATTCAAAGTTCGAAACAACATTCTCTATGTTTAAAATTCAAAAAAAAGAAAAATTTGCCAATACCAATATACCTCTTAATGTAATTATTACACTTTTAGATGTTAGATTTCAGAGCAAACGAGCAGATTCTTAACATCATCAATTATTCAATTAGCTAAACTTATTAATCAAATCATCTTTTTTTATTTATGCAAATTTAACATAAAATCTGGCTACTGTACTAATGTCCACATACATTCTCTTAATTATAAAAGGGCATTTACCTCAATCATAGTACACTTTGCCTTGTTAGGCTTCGAAAAAAGAAAACTCTGGTTAGCTAAACCCCTGATTAATGCGTATAACTTTGACAAGAAACGCGTAGATTTTACAATTTAACCTTTTAATGTAGGATGTTTATTATTATTACTGTCTCTCTCTCTCTCTCTCAACATTTTGTCACTAGTACTGCCCTTGAACCTATTAATTAATTCTTTGTATTTGTTCAAACTTCAAAGATTTAACTTAAGATCCATTGATCCATGTGTAATTACGAGAAAGCAAATTGTGAAAAAATCAATAAAATCAAAGACTAATTGGCCATATTTTTTTTATGGGGTTGATTATTAGGAAAATGACGGTTAAGCCTAAGGTCAGAATTTATAAGTTCAAAATACATTTGAGGTAAATGCCAAATTGAAATTGATGCCAATTTACAAGCAAACATGAATGCATAAAATATGAGAATTTAAGATTTTAAAATCTTAAAATCTTAGGTTAGATAAGCTACTTAGGATCCTTTAATGAAAGTGGTGTATTCATTTGTTTGTAACCTTTAGGGTATATTGGAATGTGCTGACATATAACATATTCCATCTTTTAAGCGCCAATCAATTATGGTGATCTGATGGGTGCCATTTGTGCATCAAAAAACAAACATCTGATGGACACGATATTTTCTTTCACTTATCTTCATTTTGGCTGTACTTGCAATTGTGTTCGATTAATTAGAGATATTACCTTGGCTTCAAGAAAAAATTGAAGATATTACCTTAGTCTTCCATAGATTGTTAGAATTTGCATGCATCCTTAACTCTACATTAACACAAAATCTGTGATCCTAGAGAGCAGAAACCCACTCATCTGAACTGAATAATGTTAAACTCATTTATGTGCCTTTTTAATATTTCAGCGGAGCAGAGGCTTCTTTTCTGCAATTTTGGTATGTGCATCTGAACATGGGCAAAGTGTCATCCCTTATATACAAATTTATTTATACCACATAAAATTCTGACATTTCACGCCTATTGCGTAGCGGTGTTATTGTTTATTTTATCTTTATATATATACATGGAAATGGCCAAATGAAGTTTAGATCTGTAATTGGAATTGAATTGGTCTATTCTCATAGTCTGTTTGGTTCAGATAGAAATGGGAATAAAAATTAGAATCAATAAGAATGAAATTTCATTCCTAGAGGAGAGGAAGAAAATGCTATCCCATCAAATGAAAGAATACCATTCCACCGAAAATGAAAATGAAATTCTAATTTGTTCCAATTTCAATTTCAGACTCTTATTCCTGCAAACCAAACAGGACCTTAATAGTAATCAACGGCCTTAAAATTGAATAAAAGGGTAAAATGCCCTGTTTTTAGCAGCCCATACGGCCGATGAAGGCTGTAAACGTCCCACTGGTGACCAGGAAAGTGAGAGAGATATATACTAATTAAAACTGGGGTGGAAATAAGATACCATAGCCAACATTCGGAATCTCAAAAGCCAACCCAAAGTGCAAGTTGGTCTCTCGTTCCAACCAAAAGCAACAAAAAATAATCAAAGAATTGAGAAAAAAAAAAAAAACGATAGAAGAAAACCGGAAACGATTAATGATGACCTAAGCACAAAGCAAGTAGAGATTAATTAAAGGTAATCCAGGCTAACATTTGCTCTTTGCGTTAAATCTTTGGATTAAAGGAAAGAGGAAACTTAAAGGAAGACTAGCTCGCAAGCTACATTGATTCATAACAAATAAATAAATCAATCAAAGCAAGTTGTGCATGATGAGAATAAAATAATAAAATATTGTAAAAGAAAGAAAAAGGTGGGGTGTGGGTAGAATGTGGAGTTGATGCATATCTCCACCCAGAAGCTTGGAATTTGTCGTTGTTACCTAAATTCAATGCAACTAGTTTACACTAATAAGAAAAAAAAAAGAAAGAGAGCGGTGGTGGAATCCGCGTCGAGATCGAGAGAGAGAGAGCTGAACATCAATTATATATTTTTACAATTAAATTGAAAATTAGTATTTTTTTTTTATTTTTACTATATATTGGTTTGTTTTTTTATATAATACGCACATCAATTATTCCCATTTGTTGTTAGTTACATTAATCTCATTTTTATGTTAAAATCAAATTAAATATACACATACTGACGACATACATGAATTTAAAAAAAGGGGGGGACGGACGACAAAAGACAAGGAGATCCTAATTTCACGTAAACTTTTGGCTTTGTTGCCTTCCCTCTCTCGGCCGGTCAAATATCTTGGACCCCCTTAATCCTTGGGTATACAACTTTGTAAGTATGATGTATTTCGCTCCCTGTCCCTATCTCACTATCGCCATCTTTATCTACGCACGCAAGGGTAAATATATCTTCTTATGAATCTTGATGATGAGCCCACTGTATCTGCGATAAGTTTAGTTGATCCCTTCAAGCTAGAAGCAACAAAAGTCCAACTGATGCCCCCCCCAACCCAACCCTAAAATGTACAATGATCAGTTCTTCGCTTAAACTGCATCAAAGAAAAGTAAAACCATCAGACGGCTTGTGTTGTGTGTGTAGCGTGTACGTGTGAGCCGGGCATTGAATAAGAATTTTTTTTTTGTGTACATTGTACAAGCACAGCACAAAACGGAAGAGGGTTGTTTAGGATTTTAAGCTCAGTTCAGAAGGAGTACAAATGTAAATACTTAGGATGCAAAACCTTTTCAAACTGAGCTTAGGTGATAAACCATGAAAGCCCTCGATAGTCTATACTCATATCATGTCTGTATTTGTATGTACGATAGATACAAGATATACAGTTGCTCTCCTCCTCTTTTTCGATAAAATAATAAATAAAACAGATAAGATAAAAGAGAAAGGGGAAGAAACAAAAGAGAGGTGAGATGCGGGGTGGTGGGATGGGATGGGCAGAGAGCAAGTGGGAGAAGGTTCCGTGGGGCCCACGCCAAATGCGGCGAGGCGAGGCGAGGCGCGGCGCAATGGAAAGAACCAACCGATGGATTGGGTTGAGGGATGGATGAGGCCATGACCATGAGTCCATGAGGGTTGCCTTTTATTTTATTTTTCTTGCTTTATTATATTTATATTATTCTATACATACATATAAATATAATAACCTTTTTAACCGTACTTGTTTGTTTAATAACAATTAAAAGATAGGAATATTTTAATTTTACCTCATTTATTGCTGTTCCCAAGTCATCTTCTTCCTACTGCTTTTGAATTCCAATTCCATTCAGGGGGAGGAGTTGGTGGTTTTCATTGTTTTTACATTAAAATAACAGAAACAAGAGGTGGTGACGTGGATCGTACCCCATACTCCATCCATCCCAAACGGAGAAGAGAGAGATGCGCAACTCCATTTCATCATCAAGTGATTGAAAAACAGAAATAAACGTAGAAAGTCTCTCTCGAACTTGAGAAGGAAAAATAAAAGATGCGAAAACGCCGAAATCCACGCTGACATGCGCCGCACTCCGACGATTCTCTCTTCTGTTAAAAGTATATATAAAGGAGAATGAGAACGGGGGTTTGGATTTTGCATTACTGTGGGTTCCACCCACTACCCATCAATCCACCATCCACCACCACCACTTCCTCGTCAGTCGTCCCCGTTCTCCATCCGCACCAGGCACCAGGCTGTAGATTGTGTCATTTGTATCCTTACGATTATGCATCTTCAATTCTTCATGTATGAAGTATGATCGATGAAGCCCCCCTAGTCAACTCATACTTTCCTCTCTAAGTCTCTACTCTCTGCCCAGCAACTATCAATGAGCTTAGCTTATTATCATGTGACAAAATTTCCTCCGGCACCACAGTTCAGAAATTCATCTTTATCATTTTTAGGCTCCATTTTAAGGAATACAAATATAAATATGTAGAACATAAATCTTTATGTTTTATATTTGTATTTATATTCTCAACTTAATTTAGAAAGAGTATAAATGCAAATATATAAATATATATTAAAACCACGGTAACAAGTTTGGCCACGCTTAACGTGTTTCCGTCCCTTTTTCTTCTCCCACCACTTTGAAAATTCCGTTTAGTTGCAGAGAGAGAGAGAGAGAGCATGGCCTCGAAATAAAAATGGACCTAGTACATTTTCTTTTTTCTTTATATAATTTAAAGAGAGCAGAAAAAAGAATTATCATCATCGTCTGATCATCATCATCATGATCATCGTTATTATTACTATTATTATTTATTAACGCCACATCTCACCACAAGAAAGGATAATAGAAGAGGGATGACCGGCAGACTCATCTTTCCCTCCGTCACAAGAGAAATCCTTTGCCGGATAATTACAAAACCTCGCCGGATTTCAAAACCGGGACTTCAAAATTAAAAGAAAAAAAGGAAAACAAAAAAGTTACATCGAACATCGACGAGTTCAAAGTAGGTAAGTTTCGACGAGACTCCCCCCGCAAATTTGACAATTTTCCGTCTCTCTCTCCTCAAAGGAACAAATTCAGAAGCTTTGGCTCGCCGCTTCTCATCTGATCCCCGGCAGCAGCTCCGCTGTCGAAGCTCGTCGTTACCGATTCTTCCGAATTCATGGATGGACTCCCTGGACGACGCTTCTCCACCATCTCCATCACCATCCCTCCCACTCCTCGTCCTCCGGCTGCCACTCTCTTCGGGAATCCCGGCACCAAAGACAGATCGAGATTGCCAGGTTGTAGGTTGAGCCCCGCCACCTCATCGAAGCCCCTCCGCTTCGATGACGTCCTCGATCGGGAATACAGATCTTGCCGCTGCTGCTTCTTGATGTTGGTACACGCAACTTCCACCTCAGAAGTTTCGTCGGAGTCGTGGGATAGGATTCCGGCCACAACATCCGTCATGGGACGCAAAGTGCCGCCTCGAAGGACAGTCTCAACCGCCGTCTGGCAGACGTGCCAGTTCCCAGTCCAAAGAAGCCCCACGGCTCCGTTTACGGGATTGACAGTACGGCCGCATGCCTCGTATAGGAGTGACTGGAAGAGAGCTGGAATTTCAAACATGCATTTAACGATTCATCAGATAAAACCATAAAGGGTAAGGCAGAATAAAACCAAACTCAAGCCCGATCTAGAAAAGAAGAGAAGTTGTAGGGAACGAAAATTTGAACAAAACTTTCCTAAATGATAATTCTACGCTTCTTTTTGCATAATCCTATTTTCTTAACTATTACCAGGTCGCTGGTTTTCCGGGACAGCGGTTATGAAGGACATGAGACCGGCACGGCCAAAAAACTTGGCAACAAAAACAGTAGCATGACCCTGTGCCTCAGGACTCTCAATCCATTGAAGGCAGGGACGGAGAATGCAAGACTCGCTGCATCCCTTTCGAAGAACTCGACAGCCATTGCAACTCATCTCTTCTTGATGTCAGGATCATGAACCAAAGCGACAACCTCGGATTTTGGTTGGCAAGGAGAGAGATGAGGTTTAAGAGGTTTCTTGGTAACCAGGCAAAGAAGAAGGATGGAGTAGGAGGAGGGGATGAGAAAGAAGAAATTAAGGGGAGATGAAAAAGGAAGGATTGAAAGTTAGAAGGCGGTGGGAGGGAGTTGGGGGAGGTGGATTTATATGTATCCGGACTCGAGGTGGAGCCTCGTCTTTTCAAGTTAAAGACTAACCATAGTGGTTGGTTAGCTTTGCTCTTGGGTCGTCTTGGCCCTGCCTCTTTTGGGAATGGGAGGGATTAGGGAGAGTGTGGGTATATATACTTGGTATTTTCATTACCAAAGTTTTATTTTATTACTTTCCTCCTATTTTTTATTAAATATTAAAATAAGAGAAAAAGAAAGAAACGAGAGTTGTATGTGTGTGCGTGCGTGGAGAAGTGCGGACTGCGGAGTTAGGTTCCAAACTCCTTGGCGCGAGCGGCTCCGTGTTTCCGCGAATGCTTGTCCTCCGCCGTTGGATTCCTTCCTCCTGAAAATATGAATGCGTGGATATTATCAATAGGCTGCAGCTTTCTTACTCCTCTCCCACTTAACTTTATAAAGTTGTCCCTTTTTTTAATACCCTTCTTCTTTTTCCTACATCCTCAACACAACACAACCCCCGCACATGACATGGCCTGATCGCATCCATTCTTTCTCGTATTTGAGATGCCGTGGTAGTGTTAGTCTTTCCCTCTTCTTGCTAAGCTAAGGGCTCCCCACTTCCCCAGTCCCGTCCGTATATTTTCTTTTTATCGGCTAAATATTATAAAAAGCTAAAGCAAAAAAGTTTGCCCATCGCCCATTACATCCCAATCCCATCTGTCAAGATATAGGGATGTCCTATTCTTAATTATCACCGTAACACGCCCATATTTTTGGATATTTTCGTCGGTCGGATGTGTATGAGTGATTATTTGTAACTGTATGTATGATAGATACTATGACTGAACTTTTTTGCATATCTATACTTTTTTTTTGTCTTTTTCTTGGACTATACAACGGGGTAGTCCATCCCCCATCCTAAATCTCCCTCAGTAGGAGAGTTTGGCATATGATGCATATTTATATCTAACCATTTATTCCAAAGCTATAATACATGAATTGGGATTTATTCCTCACAATGACGAACATCTCACATTAATAAATATATATGAAAAATGTTTCCAAATGTACCTCTGAGATGTGTGTCAGCGAGACGCCATGCGTGAGGAGACATTACGTAAACGTGGCAAATATATGTTCATATTAACCATCCCTTAAATATTACGGATACGGAGTGGATTGAATTGGGTATCCGTACAACATGGATGAGGATTGAGGGGGTTGTTGAAGTTGAACCGGTGACTCAGTGAGAGAGAGAGAGAGAGATTTATGCATTATGCTCAACCGCGACGGGTGAAGTTAAGGAAATGAAGCATCCATACCCATGAGCCATGACATATCCGGATGGTGGAATTCCTCATTTAAATTTCAAAGTGTTAGTGGTTGGCCGATGGCTCTACTACATATGTAGTTCCCCCACACAAAGTCCTTTTCCCTTACAATTTACTTGTCTTTTGTATGCAAGTGGATATTCCCCAGAGCAGCAGGGGGGATGTGGTACAATGTGCGTGTGACGAGCACATCCGTGCATAATGCATCCCCGCGACTAAAACAAATCAACAGAATAGGGTCACATTGGATAAATATTTAAACAATAGGTTTATCCACGATTTGAAATGGTGGATAAATATGGATCCACATCCACCCCCAATCTCATCCAATATCATCTTCATCCGATTTGATTTGATTTAAACAATAGATTGATACATACTTATTGCATTCTTAAGGGTATCAGTAAAAACAATATAATTTTACTGATGTAGAGATTGCTTTTATTTCAAAAACAAATTGATATTGCAAAATAATACTCCGTAAAATCAGTTTGAATGTTGTGCTTTTGTTGGTGTCAGAAAAGATTCAAATTTTACACAAGTTGTTTTAGGGGTTGTTTGGCATCATTGTTGTTTCCTGGAGCAACGGTGTCACATCAGCGCCACACTAGAAAAAGAGATGCTCCACGAAATAAGCATTTGTGAGAAACTGTACAGTGCTTCAAGCCATGTCTCAAAAATCGGGAAGCTACGAGTTGGAGCAATGTCAAAGTTGGTGTTTCTTAGAGCTGCAGCTTGTTTCTGCCAATAAGGCAGTGATGCGGTACCAATGCTGAAAAAGTTTCCTAGAATAATTATACCAAACAGAAAAAGTTTTTGTTGCTCCAGGAAGTGTCTCACCTAGCAGCAATGATTCCAAATAAAAATAAAGGCACGGTGCCTCTGATGTGTGGCTTGGAGCACCGTTTTCTCATAAAACGGTGCGTTGCTGCCAGGTAGGATGTTTCCTAGAACAACAACTTTTTCTATTTGATACCATTGCTCCATGAAACATTTTCATCACTGATACCCATTATCCAGTGTCACATCAATGTCACATCATTGCCATATTGGCAGCAACGAGTTGAAACTCTAGGAAACGCCAAAATTGATGTTGCTCCAAGCCATGGCTTGAAACATTATTTTTTATGAAAAAACAATTCCAAACAAATGTCCATTTCCCGAAGTACCATTTTTCCCGATGTGACACCATTGCTCCAAGAAACGGTAACAATGCCAAACAGCCCTTTAATTTATTTTATTTCATGATGTATAATTATCATAATCATTTTTAATTTATTTTATTAATAAATATATAATACTTTAATGTTTTTAACTTAATTTTTTATAAATATTGTCGAAGAGAAAACATGGACAGTACGAGTACATTCTTACGTGATGGTGGTGGTGGTGGTATTAATCAGATAAGCGTCAGGTCAAGTTATGGTCGTTCTTCAGAGACTCCAACATCTATCACATTAATTTGTATTAATAGTTACTAAGTGATTAAAACAAATGGAAATATACTGTAGCACCTTATCCAATAGAATAAGCGACAAAATAACAGCAAGGAGAAGATTGCTCTTATCTTGAATTCTAAATAATCCCGCAACTTCTAGATGGTAGAGGCCCTAGTCCAATGGTCCCAGTTTGAGACAAGTTATATGTTGCTGGGAAATGATTATTTTTATGCAATACTTTTATACATAATCATTTATTTTTTTATTTTTTTTTTATAAAAAAAAAGTTACTTAATTATTTATTTGAAAATATTTTTATGCATGAAGATATCAATATTGTTGGATTATTCTGGATCCTAGTTCCAGCTCTTATTAGATCAGTGAAATCTACATTGGAATACCAAGTAGTTAGATCTTTGGTCAAACCAACCATTGTCTAAAGTCCTTAATTCTAACTAATTTTTGCTTTTGTTGAATAACATACTGTTTTTGAGGGAGAGGCATTAGTCTGAAGTTGCCCTATTTCTAGGATTAATAATCTCAAAAATTGGAATTACGCATATAAGACCTCTCTCAATTCTCAACATAAGAGTTCAAAGATTCTCTCCAAGTCTTCCATGGGATGGGATACTTAGACCCTCCTCCACCTTTGAGACTAATTAAGGAATAGGGCAACTCCATTTCTTTTCTTTCATAAGAGTTCAAAGATTCTCACCCTTATAATTAACTCCATTTCTTTTCTTTCATGATTTGTTTTTTTTGTCTTCGTATCACTGATTTTCTCTTTGACATCGAGTCAAATGTGGTTAGACGGTGTTTGGCATAATGCCGTTGTCTCGGAAAACGACTCTACATTGGGGTTACGTTGGAAAAAACGGTGCATCAAGAAACCCTAACGCCATATTTCATTTCGTTATTTGTATGGTCCCTATCCTTTCTCAGCCATCGGGGTGGTCTTGCTGTGTTCCCGCAACATGGCTCAGGCCTGCTCCTCCATCAATGACAACATGAGTGTCTCTTTCATAGTGATGGAGCTGCTCCTCCATCAAAGATGGACGACGTCTGATGCGTGAGCTTACTGGAAAGGATCTCCAGCAGTGTCAAACTTGCCAGCACCGTGCGTTCGGACCGGCTAGAATTTCCCACTGCTCAGGCCGTCGAGTTAAAGAATTTCCCAATTTCTACAACTCTTTTACAGATTTGTTTTTTCTTGAACTTTTATCCACTTTCTGTATTTTTTGTTTTCTAAATTCTTCATGGTAGTTTGCATCTTTTTGCTATTATTCTGTGATTTTTTGTAATTTTTTTTATAATTTTCTTCCAATTTGTTGTTGCTTTCTTGCCATTTTCACCCATAATGTAGGCGATTTTGAACCCTTGGATGCAAGAGAATATAAAGCGATGTGAAGTATTGGATAATGGGGACTAATGCTGAAAAACGGTTATAAAGCATTAGTACCAAACAAATAGTAATGCCATTTTCAGAGAAAACTTCTTATGTGGCAGCATCGATGTCAAACAGAAAAAATATAGTTTTTTTTTCAAAAAACGGCACAACAGATCCTCATCCATACACCACTATTTTCTTATTTTCTTAGAGAACTGCTCTGAGGAAATGGCATGGATGCCAAACACCAAACTACTTCTGTTGCTATTGATAGCGGCAACATCCATTTGTAATTTAACTAAAATTACAATGTTTTTTTTTTTTTTCTTTTCTTTTCTTTTGAAAGCCAAAATTGCAATATATTCACGACAAGAAATTAAAGAACTCCTTTTCCATATTGCCACCAGTTTTTCCATCACAAGATTCACAACCAAACAGCTGCTTCAGTGAGAAAGCGATATTGTTGTATAATCAGGTACATTTATCAAAGATATATTCACATGCGAGGACCACATCCGGCTCCGCTCCAATGGATACGCATTGACAAGTCAAAATACAATAAAGGAGCTCCGTTGTTGTTTGGTCTTCCTTACCAAACTATAATAATCAGATGTGGGGTCTTTGTAATACGCATATTTTATGCATGCATAGCATTCTAAATAGACGTTGCCAATTTAGTTTTGCAAATTTGTAGAAAAATATCGTTTTCAATGCTAGGAGTGATCATCAATAAAATCAATCGAATTGAAAATTTTAGTTAACTAAATCGATCAATTTGATAATTTTGAAAGATTAAATGTATCAGTTCGATTTTGATTAACCAATATATAAAAGAAAGAAAAAATAGCATTAACCAAATCGACTAGTGTATATATAATGCATTATAAATAATATATAATATATTATTCATTATTTAGTGTAGTTTACCTTCTGATGGTTTGTTATTTTATAGTTGTGTTGTTGTTGGCCGTTTGTATTTGGGGGGTATTCTTTTTTTGGATTTTGGGAGGGGGGAAAGTTGGTCAATGGGATTTTGGTTCCTATTGGCCAAGAATCTTATGTTCATTCTTCAGATTTATGTAGAGACTAGAGAAAATTTATTTTCTTGGGTATCATTTACCCGAGTAAGAGATACCCATCTCCTAGGTGGGTAAATAACTTTCCCACCTAGGTGGAAAGTTGCCAATACTTGAATTAGACAAAAATGCACCTTTCAATAATAGATTTTTATGGTTAAAATGGTCATTATCTTGTTTGCCTACGAAATAAAAGAACATGGTAAAATACACTTACCCAAATAATTGTATTTACCCCGGATAAATAACTTACAAAAAAACAAACAGGGCCTTGCTATTTTAGTGTTTTGTTGCGTTTAATGAAATCACCTTCTCTACTCCAAGCAAAAACACGAAAATAGTCAACTTCATACATAGCATAGGTTAGATTTGCTTTGGCTTTTGGTAAATTAAAATAGGTTAGGTTAGGTTAGATGGAATATCGAAAGAGACGGCAACTTACGCCATTCTCCAACATTCAGAACGAAAGTGACCGTCTTTCCTTAGTTACACTTCTGTGGGCCATGGCATCTCTCCTCTCTAAGGGAGGATTGTAGGAGTTTTAATAATCCCGTTCTTTGCTCAATGCTCCTTCCTTCACACTAGCAGAGTAGCATGATTTGCTTGTACAATTCAGTGCATCTACACTTCTTTTGAACCTGATTTTGTACATGACTCTATTTTGTAAAAGACCTCCCAAATTAAATAGATGCTTTGTTCAGAATATATATATATATATATATATATCGAAACGAGCCCAAAAAAGGGGAATTGTTACAGTAGCGTGACGGAAGGGAGGCACGATGTTGTCGTGTGTGGAGAGGGAAGTCAGCTCCATTATGCTGAGTTGGGAACCGCTGCAATTCCATCGGTCTGTGGGAGCCTCACATACCACCTGTATAACACATACGAGACACACTCGTATAATCGGAAACCTGTTAGAATGTACAGCGCATTTAACTTATCATGCACTTGCATTTGGTGTGTGACAGATAGGGGTGGATTCAACCCGAGTCAAGTCGAATAGTATGACGCTTGACCTTGCCTCGCCTAGGAAGTATAAGGCTTTAGTTCGGTTCGAGCTAAAATCTTGAGCTCGAGCTTGGTTTGAGTCATAACCTTGTAAGTTTGAGTTCGATTTGAGAAAAATATTTTATAAAAATTAAAAATTATATATAAAAAATATTATTTGATATTTAAAAAAATAAGAATTACATGATTTTTATTATATATATTATATTTGATATATATATATTCAAGTCGGTTCACGAGTCTCACGAACCGAGTTCTTTTAGGCTTGAGCTCGGCTCGCTTTTAATCGAGCCTGTAATCTCGGTTGAAACCGAGCTGAGCCGAGCCCAAGTAGCTCGTGAAGAGCTGGGCTCGTGGCGACCCCTAGTGACAGATCACAGATGCCTCTCTTTATTCTTTTAAATATGGTGGATGGATGGCAAATTCCTTAATTTTTAAAGCAAATGGCCATGGTTTAGGCCTCTTAATTTACATTTCTAGAAAACACGTGTAATAAAGTAATATATACAATAACGAACCTTTAATTAATATAAATAAAGAAATGGATTGATGGTAACTAAGCAATATATGTAAATAAAAGGTTATAGATTCAAGTCTTATCATAAGCATATTGAAATTTCGATTATTTAATGATGCAAGTGGTTTTATGAAACTAAAACCGGTTTATTGGTTTTCCAAATAAACCATTTAGTCAACTGATTTTAACTTGCTTTTTAGAAAGGGAAAATTCCCGATTAGTACCCTGTACTTTAGGCCTATTGCCACTTTTGTCCCCAAACTTTAAAATGCGATAATTCAGTACCCAAACTTTTAAAAAATGACAATCCAATATCTACCGTTAACTAGTTGTTAACCAGTCGTTAAGTGATATTTGAAAAAGACACAAACACCCTTCAAGTGTTATTTAATTTATCAACCATCTAAACATTGACAAAAAGTTAACGGTCTCAAATCTTTGCCTTTTTCCATTCAAGAAAGTTGGGGTCACGTTTGAATGGGCATTCTGGTGACCCCAACTTTTCTGAATAGAAAAAGCAAGAATTTGAGACTATTAATTTCTTGTCAATGTTTGGATGGTTGATAAACAAAATTAGATAATACTCGAAGGGCATTTATATCTTTTTCAAATGCTACTTAATAACTAGTTAACAACAGGTACTGGATTGTCATATTTTGAAAGTTTGGATATTGAATTATCGCATTTTAAAGTTTGGAGACCAAAATAGCACTAGGCCCAAAATACAGAGTACTAACTAATCACTTCAAAGATTAATGGGGGCATTGGGTCTTCCTCTTATCTCTTAATTAAGAATCTTGGTGGATATTAACTCTACCGGTCAAACTTCTAAAAGCACCGGTGCTAATTCATGTTCACGAAACAAGGAGGAGAATTAGATGGATAGCTTGGAAATTTGTTACTAATGTCATTTTAAATTGAATTTTGACGTGCCACTCCCTGGGGCTAGTGGTGGACGTGATGTTATAAGAAATGCTCGTGAAGTTCTTTGTTATGCTTCATATGTGCATCTGATTATTAATAAATTAATCACTTAGGTTGTGTTTGGTTGCAATGCAAATAAATTTGCATTGATGCAAAATCATAGTAGTGAAATGATTTAAGTGTAAAATTTGGCTTATTTCTATATTTTTTAAAACTGGACTGAACCGGAAAAATTAGGAACCGGTCACCTGACCGGTTTCGTTCCCCTAAAATCGCTTTTTTCCTCAAAACCGTTGATTTTGGTTAGTAAACCGCTGAACTGGCCGGTTAATCGTTCAAACGATTTTGACCATTTTTCAATTTTTTTAATTTTTTATTTTTTTGTCAGAACGGGTCGGACCGTTCGAACCAGTAACCGGACCCCTGACCGATTCAGCTTTAAAAACCATGCCTATTTTTGTTTAAAATTTTAACTTATTTTGTTTGGCTGCATTATAAAGGAAGTAAATCAAGACATAAAGTAGAATTAAGTAAAATCCAAAATAAAATTAAACAAAAAATTATGCATTTTTTTATATTTGCACTCCTATGCATTTATACTAATGCAAATAAATTTGCATCGCAACCGAACAGAGAGGATTTGATCCCATTCCTTTTTGGAGGGGTTCTAAGTGACCATCTCGACAACTAGATCTTCAGCACAAATGGGTGGTCTAATCCAATGCATTTCTTTTTATTGGAGTTTAAGCCTTTTGTGCCAAACGAGGTCAAGCCATTTTTGGAGGCAATTTCGAGTCATCATCTGAACTATTAATTTATAGCCAAAAACAATTAGGGAAAATTTCGCATCCTGTACTTTGCATCTAATGCCACTTTGGTTCCTAAACTTTAAAATGTCACAATTCACTACCCAAACTTTCAAAATGTGTCAATTTAGTATCTATCATTAACTAGCCCATTAACTAGTCGTTAAGTGCATGCAAATGCCATTCATGTATTAACTAATTTTCTTTATCAATTATCCAAACGTTGATAAAAAAATGAACAGTCTCAAATCTTTGCCTTTTCTATTCAAGAAAGTTGGGGTTACCAAAATGCCCACTAAGACATGACCCCAACTTTCTTGAATAAAAGAGACAAGGATTTGGAACTGTTCATTTTTTGTCAGTATTTGGATGATTGATAAAAAGAATTAGACGATACTCAAAAGACATTTGTGTCTTTTCAAATACCACTTAATGGTTGATTAATGATAGATACTGGATTGACACGTTTTAAAAGTTCAGGTATTAAATTGTCACGTTTTAAAGTTTAGGAAATGAGTGGCACTAGGCCCAAAATCAAGAATTTTTCCAAACAATTAAGACAAACTAAAAGGGAATTAATATAATTGTTAAAGCGATTGTTATTTTGCCAGCTTTCATTAATATGTTTGTTTAGGTTAGGGGTTCAAGAGTGTGCCAAACAATTACATTTCGACAAAGACGCAACAGAGTGTGCCCCCATCACTTCAACCAGAAGGAAACTCCATCGTTTAGAAGATTGCTCGAGGTGACCCCCTCCCCCCCCCCCCTTTCTCTCTCTGATTTCAGAGATTTTACTCTCGAGATCTCTCAAGGTTGTTTTTATTTCCGTTTGTTTTTTATTTTTCTTCCCTATTCTGTATTTTTCCCCTCTCTGTTTTTCCCTCCTTGTGTTTTCTCCCTTTCCTCTCTCTCTCCTGTGATCTATGCTTCCCCTCGTCTGTGTCCTTCCCCTCTCTCTCTCTTGAGATCTTTGTTTCTCTTGAGATTTCTCTAGATCTCTCGAGGATCACCCCCTTCTTTCTCTGATTCTCCCATCTTCTTTGTGTTTCTTTATTTGCTTTCTTTCTGCGGGCTTTCTGACATCCTAGATGACCAAGCTAGTACTAGATGGCTGAGTTCGTGCTCCGACATCCTAGATATCGAAGATAGTGCTGGATGGCTAAGTTCATGCTCCGACATCCTGGATGGCCGAGATGGTGCTCTAAAATAGTTTTCTCTCTACTTTTGTGTTTCTCTGGCGTCCTAGATGGCTGAGTTCGTACTCCAATGCCCTAGATGGCATCGGATTTTTAGATGACTGTTACAGTTTTCTAACATTGTGAATAGATTGTCCGTTCCTTGGCATTGTGGATGGACATTATAGTTTGTACCAAAGCAAAACAACAAGAAGAAGAAAGAAGAAAAGGCAAGAAGGAAGGAAGAAGAAAGTGGAGAGAAAACTTTTCTTTCTCGCAGTCCAAAGGGTTACAATAATAGAGTTTATATACAGAGCATCGGCCAATAACAGAATGCCAGCTTAAATAGTGAAAGACAAAAGAAAGAAAAAGAATAAACGAATGACTTAAGAGTAAGTAACTCTACATCCCCTTCTCAAGTTGGAGTTTGGTGGATATCAAGCAAACCCAACTTGGACATGAAGTTGCTGAGTTTAGGACCAGAAAGTGGCTTTGCAAAAACATCAGCTACTTGGTGATGAGTGGAGATGTGTTGAGGATTGATAAAGCCTTGCTTAAACTCCTCTCTAACTAAGTGGCAATCAATGTCCAGGTGTTTTGTTCTTTCATGAAACACTGGATTGGCAGTGATGTGTAGAGTAGTTTGATTGTCACACCAAAGAGGAATTTGAAGTTTTAATTGGATGCCAAAATCCTTGAGAACATAGGAGATCCATTGAAGTTCACAAACTGTTGCTACTAAATTCCTATATTCTGCTTCTACTGATGATCTTGAGACTGTTGTTTGCTTCTTTGTCTTCCAAGAAATGAGAGCTAACCCCAAAGAAATGCAAAACCCTATTAAGGATTTTCTGGTTTCAGAACAGGAGGCCCAGTCTACATCACTGAAAGCTTCCAAGTGAAGAGAATTGTCTACTAGATAAAAAAGGCCTTTTGAAGGACAACTTTTTAGATATCTAAGCAAGTGTATTGCAGCTTCCCAGTGTGACTGACATGGAGAGTTTGCGAACTGACTTAGCTGTTGTACAGAGTAGCTAATGTCTGGCTTGCTGATATTCAAATACAATAAACGTCCAACAAGCCTTCTATATCTTTCTGGTTCTGATAGTGGGGTGCCTTTGTTTGCACACAGCTTTTGACCTTTGGGGAAAGGTGTTTTAGTTGGCTTAGCACCAAGGAGTCCAGCATTTGTTAGAATGTCAAGAATGTACTTCCTTTGGTTAAGAACAGTACCTGAAGAACTCCTAGCAATCTCCAAACCCAAAAAATACTTGGCGTAGCCAAGATCTTTGATAGTGAATAGCTTATCCAAGTACTGTTTGACTGAAATGATATCTACTTCTGAGGTACCTGTTAAAAGCACATCATCTACATACACTAACAATGCAATGAAGGAATCAAATGAGTGCCTAACAAATAAATAGTGATCATGAGCTGATTGATGGAAACAAAAAGTCTTAATTTTGTAACTAAATTCAGCATTCCATTGTCTTGAGACTTGTTTAAGCCCATAGAGTGATCTCTTCAGTTTGCAGACTTGACCCTTGGCAGTCTTATAATACCCTTCTGAAGGTTGCATGTAGACTTCCTCATCCAAATACCCATGCGAAAATGCATTATTGATATCCAATTGATGGATAGGCCATGATTTAGATGTTGCAATTGCAAGAAAAAATCTTGCAGTTACTATTTTGGCCACAGGAGAGAAGCTATCAAAATAGTCAATCCCTTCCACCTGGTGAAAGCCTTTGGCTACCAGCCTGCCTTTGTATCTATCCACACTGCCATCCAGATTCAACTTCAATTTATATACCCATTTGGAACCAATGGCCCCTTTTCCTTCTGGTAAATTAGTGAGTTCCCAAGTTTCATTCTTCTCTAATGCTTCTAATTCCGCATTCATTGCTTTAGTCCATTCAGCATTAGTACTGGCTTGATTATAAGAAATTGGTTCTTGAATATTTGACACATTAGCTAAAAGGGATAAATATGATGCAGAAAATGAAGGTGATTGAACAAAGGGATATGTTGGAGGTGTGTGAGGTGATGATGCATGAACCTGTGACTGATTGAGGATTCTGTCAGTAGTTCTAACACTGCTACAAGCCAAGTTAGTAACATAGTCTGTAAGCCAAGCTGGTTTCATTTTGACTCTAGTACTCTGTCTGATAGGGGGTAGGTTGTTTGCAATAACTGGGACTGTAGTTTCAGGAAGTAAATCACAAAGTGGACCAGTGGTTTCTATTGTCGGTTCAGAGGTTGGTGAATCCAAAAAATCAGGTGTTTCATTGGGCTCCCCTATTGATGGTATGGGTGATGATGCATCTGGTGTAGGGGTTGGTAAAAAATCTGAAATATCATCTGGAGAAGGTAGTGGTAAAACAAATGATGGATTTTTATCACCATAAACTGAATTGGTTCTGAAAGGGAAGATTTGCTAATAGAATTTTATGTCTCTTGACACATAAACTTCATGTTTTTCCAAATCATAGGCCTTATAGGCCTTATAGGCCTTTTGGCCAGGACTATACCCAATGAATATACACTTAAATGCTCTATGATCAACTTTGTTTTTATGAGGTAATGTATTTGTCACATAGCATAAGCAACCAAAGCATCTTAAATTGGTATAATCCGGTGGTTTATGAAATAGGACTTCAAATGGAGATTTTCAGGCTAACACTGATGAGGGTAGTCTGTTTATAATATGAATAGCCATAAGGATGGAATGTCCCCAGAATTTTTTTGACAAGCAAGATTGGAACATAAGATCTATTGCCACTTGCAAGAGATGCTTGTGTTTCCTTTCAACAATTACATTCTGTTGAAGTGTATAAGGACATGTCTTTTGATGTAACACTCCTTTGCTAGAAAGAAAGGATTGAAAGTCATGGTTTGTAAACTCTATTCCATTGTTAGACCTTATGGTTTTGATAGTTTTATCAAATTGGGCCTTAACCATGTTAAAAAATTGAGTTAAAATGGCAAGTGTTTGGGTTTTGTGTGACATCAGAAATGTCGAAGTTGCTCTGGAACAGTCATCCACAATTGTTAAAACATATGTGGCTCCAGTAATTGAAGGCTCTTTGTATGGTCCCCAAGTGTCCAAATGGATTAATTCAAAGGGTTGTTGGGTAGTGATACTGCTGGTTGGAAAAGGTAGCCTTTGTTGCTTAGACAAGTGACAAATTTCACACTCAACCTCATTTTGTAAATTCAAGCATTTAAGAAAATCAATATGCTTTAAAACATTCATTGAAGCATGTCCCAAACGACCATGCCAAAGAGAGATTTTTGAAGTAACCATACTTTCATTTCTAGAAACGGCAGCATTACAAGGTAAAAAGGTATCATTGAAATTCAAAAACTTGTCACTGTTTGGCTCTGTATTACATTTGAATTTTCTAAAACAAGAGTTGTCCAGGATGTATAAGCTTCCTAGTAATTTCCCTACTGCCAGAATCCTTTTAGTCTGCATGTCCTGTAGCAGACAATGGCTAGGTAAGAATGTGAACTTTATTTGGGCAAACTCAGCAAGTTTATTTATTGATAAGAGATTGGATTTAAAACTAGAATGTGTAATGCATCTTTCAAACAAATATCAGTTGACAAATGAATATTTCCAATGCTATGAACAAATTTAATGGATCTGTCTGGTAGGCAAACAGGTAGTGGATGTTTAGTGGGTCTACGCTTATCAAAAAGGGATTTATTTCCACACATGTGGTTTGAAGCCCCTGTGTCAATTATCCAAGTAATCGCCTTCAGTAAGTCAATAGTACTCAATGCAAAACTTAAAGCACATTCAGTATTGAAGGAATTACCTACATAGTTGTCCAGGTTAGCAAAGTTGACATGGTTGCCTTCCATAGTCATCTTCCCCTTCATCAGCTTCAAGATTTCTTGTTGCACCATATTTGCCAAATCCATTTTCTTATCAGTTTTCCCATCAACCTTCTCTTCAATTCCAAAATCAAAAAGAGTTTCCACCATGTTGGCCATTGTTTTGTTTCCTGTTTTTTTTTTTTTTTTTTTTTGCTGCTCCTTGAACTCCTTATACCATTCTAGGTATCCATGGAGCCTGAAGCAAGTCTCCTTCACATTGCAATGATCACAATACTTGTTGTCCTTATCCTTCCTTCCCATGTCTGTCTTCTTATTATTTCCCCTATTAGTTACATCCCTTTTGTAGGACTGATTGGTGTTTTGGGTTTTGGCAAATAACCCAATAGAGTCTATGTTTTCATTAAAAGTTATGTGTACTTCTCTCTGTTTTTCAACTCTGAGAATCAAGGAATAAGCATGGTTCACAGAGGGTAAGGATTCCATTACAAGGATTTGACTCCTTATATTATCATAACAGTCACTTAAACCCATCAGAAATTGCATTAATCTATTGAATGAATGCAAATCGGCAACTGCTTTAGCAAAACCGCAGGTACAAGGTGGAATAGGCATTAAACAGGTTAGCTCATCCCACAGCCTTTTAAGCCTAGTGTAATACTTAGCTACTGATTCATTCCCTTGAGATATTGAACTTATATCTCTTTGGATTTAATACAACAAAGGCCCATTGCTTTCACCAAATCTTTCAACAATTTCATCCCAGAGTTCCTTCGTTGTAGTAATATAAAGAAAGGCATCTACTATTTCTTTTGAGATTGAGTTAAGGATCCAGGAAGTTACCATGTAGTTCACCCTTGTCCATAGCTCAAACTCTGTTGTTCCTTCATATGGCTGAGCAATCCTCCCATCCATTAAACCCAGCTTCAGTTTCGCACCTAGAGCTATCTTCATAGATCTGCTCCAAGTGAGGTAGTTGTTCCAGTTAATGGTGTTATAACTAGCATCATTCCAGGATGATCCGAACTGTGCAAGAAGAAAGGGTCTCCGTTCGAGTTGTAGGCTAACTCTCTTGTAATCTATGCAACAGCTCCAGGGCCAGTCGTATTTCGACCATTACGAGTAACAGAGGTATCAACTTCTTCTTCCATAGTGTTGATAGGAAAACACTCAAAAAGAAAGAGTAGGCACCAGATCTCGTCGCTTTAATACCATGTACCAAAGCAAAACAACAAGAAGAAGAAAGTAAGAAGAAAAGGCAAGAAGGAAGGAAGAAGAAAGTGGAGAGAAAACTATTCTTTCTCGCAGTCCAAAGGGTTACAGTAACAGAATTTATATACAGAGCATCGACCAATAACAGAAGGCCAGCTTAAATAGTAAAAGACAAAAGAAAAAAAAAAAAGAATTAACGAATGACTTAAGAGTAAGTAACTCTACATAGTTCTCCGGCGTTATTTGGAATACATCTTGTAGTCGGTGGTTCTTCGATGTGTTCTGTGGCAGTTACGGATGATGCTGTCTTTTGCAGTTTTTGGCGTGATTGGAAATTACATTTCATAGCTCGTGGCTTTGTAACCTCCTCTTGGTCAATTTTCAGTTTGATCGGTAACTCTTCTTGTCAGTTTGCTCGTCAGTTTTTGAAAATTTCTTGTGAAGTTTTGACTCTGTTGGAAGTTGGCCCTCTTTTATTCGTATTTCTTCTTATGTAGTGCTTACAAGAATTTCTCATGATGTTTAGGATTTGTTACAATCCGTTTGGGTTTTTTTCTTTTTTTTTTTTGTGTTTGCTGCTCATGGATTATTGTATTTGAATTTTTGAGAAAAAAAAATATGCCAAACTGCCAACGAACTTCACTTCCTGTTCATGGGCCCACACATGCATTTTCTGAAACAACGTAGTTATAGTCTATAGTCTACACTGTGCCTGAAAACGGAACATGCCCTTATGGGCCTATGTAGCTGAATGGGCTCAATGGCCAAGTCTGCCATGGGCTTTGAGCCCTTGAGCCTTCAGCTAAAAGAGCGCATTCTCCAACAGCCAAAGGGATGGGCCCAGTCTGTTATACTGTTACACGTCAACTCCAACTCCATGATTAAGTGGGTATTGGCTTAGGGTTGTACCAACGAGTATTGTTGATTGGAATCTAAATCCACCGGTGAGAAGAGCCCTCGCATATCACCACCATCTTCCTAAAGCCTTAATGAATCATAAACCATAATTTAAATATAATAATCCAATTGGGATATGCTCTTCACAGAGTGCATCCCACAGCCACTTTACAGAAAAACGGAATCTGTTCCTCACATACATATTCATTGTGCACTGATAACATTGTCCATGAATAATAACTTATAAGTATGGAAGATGTTCTCAATGTATAGTAGGATGTGCGTGTAAAATTGGTGTAAGACGCCCTGTGTGGAGCAGATCTGATCTCTTTGCAGTCACATCCCATCTAATATTAGGAGAATGATAATACAAAAGTAGGAGAGATATTCTGAATATATTATGGGAGGTGCATGAGGAGCAGATCCAAATTCATAATAATCATGATCAATTTTATATCCAAAAAATGTGATGATGATGATGACAACAACCATGTTGATGATAAAGAAAATATTGTTAATAAAGATATATTAATATATTAATTAGATCGCTGTCATTGTTTAATAAATATATAAATAAATAAATAATTTTTTTATAAGATGCTAAATAACTACGCTATTATTTAAAAAAATTCCTTGCAACTAATTAAAATTGACTTTGTCACAATTCACAAAGTGAATTAATTCTGCTGGCAATCACTATTTGTGGAGTTCTTCAAACATATTAATTTCTAAATAAATTAACATTTAAGTGTAGTTAATTGTGGATTGTCAATATAGACGTGGCAATTGGGTTGGGTGGGTCGGGTTTGGGTTGAGTCAAGATCCTTCGGGTTGATTTAGGGTCGGGTTGTTTTTGGGTTGGATTGTCAAATAGTAGACCCGTGGGTCAATTTGGTTTATCCCAAAAAATAACTGAAATTTAAAAAAATAAAGAAAGACTACATAAAATTTGTCAAAATTAAAAGAAGTAACCTTAAAATTCCAAATATAAAACAAAAAACTTGAACATTTAACAATTTAAAGAGTAAAGATTAAATAGAAAAAATTAAAGAGCGGAAACTTCTAACAATGAATAAATAATCCCAATTAAACTTGACAATCAGGTCAAGGGGTTGACCCATGACCCAATCCAGTTTTTTCCAGGTTGGGTCGGGTCGGGTCATTCTCACATTCAAGTAGTTAAATATGAGACCCTAACCCTGTTTTTTTGGATTGAGTTGGATCAACTTTTTACCAGGTCTAACTGTCAACCAAATGAGTTTCATCAGAAATTAAAATTATCAGTTATATTAAGATTCTAAACAATGATTCATGCTTCTACTAAGACTACAACAATAAATCATACTGCATAATTTTTTCCTTATACTGATTAATTCAACCTAAAGTGTGGACAAGCATATACTGAAATTTAATTAATTATAATGAGAGCGATGGGAATCAAACACTAGATCATCACTTGATCAAACGGGTCTCTCAATAAGCTTATAGTCTCTAAGGCTAATAATAAAGATGATAGGCAGTATTTGTAAGCATCAAAATCATCACCAAAACTGGTCCCCTAACCTTGAGCTTGAGCTTTGCGGACAATTGCATCACTTAGGCGTGGCAGACAGGAATTCCTGCTTTCCCTGGGCCTAACCATCCATCCTCCTGAAATAAGGCTAACAAGAATAATGTTGAATTTTCAAAGCAGGCAACTTTGGACCAAACTGAATATTCACCCTCCCGCATAAAACAAACACTCAAATCGTGGTCACCATGCAGAAGCCTGCAAAGTCTTCAAGATTCCCATTGGTGGGCCTTCACTTACAAACTATGTTCCGAAAATGAAGAAAAAAAACACAACAGATCCATCGAGATTAATTATATTAAAGCATTCTTGTTTTTTCTCTCCCCCTAGCTATTTCACATTTTCTTGGAGATAGAAACATCTCACATCTGAGCGTAGCTCACAAGCAAACAACTTAATTGGTCCAGCCCCCCCAACCCCTTCAACTTTTTTCTCTGCAGGTGCTCTCAGTAATCATTTTAATTGGTCCATCTTCTCATGAAATCAATTTCATTTTGTATGATGATCAACATACGTATATATAATATATATATATATATATAATATGGGTTTCTATTAATTAATTCCATGATGAATCATTTTCATTTATATAAAGCTTATCAGCCTAAAAATAATTAGCTAGTTCAACTTAGAGATCATGATTTGGAATTTGGAAATTGGAAATGCATGCGTGTAATTAATTTTTTTTATTTTTTTAAAGAGAATCTCTTTTTATCAGGGCAAAGACAAGGGATAAAAACGTACAGGAGGAATGAAAGAGAAGGAACGAAAGGTCCCTTCTTTTGGGTGTCAATAATATATGGCTTGGGGGCCTTGGGTTGTCAACAAACTTCATTAATCTGAAAGTGACTGGACTGTGGAGTCCCCTAAAGCCTTAAGAGGAATCTCTTCATTTAATTCCATTACATATATCCAGTTTTAATTTCTCTGCTTGCCAGTTGCCGCGCTTCCCAGAGCTGTGCATGCTTTTAGTAAATAAAATGGCTCAACACGGCCCAAGACTTGTAGTGCCCATAGACCTGAAGAAGAAGCCCTGGGAACAGAAACTGCCCCTTCATAATCGATGGCACCCTGATATACCAGCAGTTGCCGATGTGAAGGCTGGAGAGCTGTTTCGAGTTGAAATGGTAGATTTCAGTGGAGGTGGCATCACTCATTCATTTTCTGCCCATGACATTAAACATGCTGATCTTTCAATTGTAAGCAGCTTTCTTTTCGTTTTCTATATATATTATTTGCATGCTTCAACATTAATTACTTCTTAATTGAATCCATACATACATAGATCGATAGATATAGCCATGTTTGTCATCTTCATCCAGGCATTTCATGATGAATTGCGCCAATGCAAGAGAAAATCATCTGCCACTTTGGATTATCTCATGGATGAACCAGATTTGGGCAATTCTAGATACAAAATATATTTTGTATTTATACCCCTTCCAAACTGAACCAAATTAGGACAATTCTAGATACAAAATATGTTTTTCAGTACTGCTACTTTGAAATGTAGCTTAACATGTTGCAAAATCTTTATAGCTCGATGAGAATTTCACAGTTAATAGAGAACTTCACAATGACATAATCCCTTTTTAAATATAAATCTTCATTTTGTCCCACTTTATAAATTTTTAATGGTCTTTCTGGTTATATTTATTATACTCAAGTACTCAACCCCCTCCCATATACAAACCAATAAAAATTTATGAGAAGTTCAAATCCAAAAATCCAAAAATGATTATATCATAATAATCGAATAAAGACGTCCATAAGTAATTCTTAAGAGAAGCCCCGCTGTACTCCCTCTACTATTTTCCTTTCCAACTTTGCAGTGATTTTCATATCTTTCTAGTGGGGGGATTAGGATCAGGAAAGACTTTCTAATTTTTTTTCCCAAATCCCATGTTGGGATTTTTTTTTTCTTGAAACAAAACTATTATGATATTATCCAATGCTAGTCCCATCGCTCTGGGAACTTGGGAGAGAACCGGATCACGGATAACCTCCACCTCCAGCAATTTACAAATTACAACAAACTGGTTGCTCTCAGACCCGAACCCAAGTACCCATGGGTTTTTCCATTTGATGATAAATAACTAAATATAGCCTATTATCCTTTTTCTCCAGATATTTTGTTCTCCGTTCTTCCAAATTCATGAATACCCGATTGCTGCTTTCCCCATGAAATTAACCCAATTTAGTTCAATAGCATTCAGCTATGACACAATGCAGAAAGAAATTTTTTTTTCATTTTAGTGCAACTGTGGAAGGCGAAAGATGCTGCTACTAGTACTAGGGGGGACCACGTTGACAAAAATGTACCTCCACATTTGTGGGCTACTTTTTTTGCATGCATTTGTCAAACTACTTGTATGGAAGCTATTCCTCCATCATCTTTCAGTAAAGTAATCGATGGGGGTACGCTTGATTAGACTGTATCTACGTAGACATTTACCATATGCTCTCCCAAAAATAAATTGACTACTTTATGATCTCCCTCCAGTACTGGTTCAGCAATGCCTCCTCCCACTCCAAGAATACTAGTCCCCATAGACCTCAGGAAGAAGCCATGGGAGCAGAAGCTACCACTCCATAACCGTTGGCACCCACTGATACCCGCAGTTGCTGATGTTAGGGTAGGTGATATCTTCAGAATTGAGACGCTAGACTGGACTGGAGGTGCCATCACAGATAATGCATCCGCAATAGATGTGAAAACCATTGACCTCTCAATTGTAAGTACTGTTCTTCTTAGAATCCTACTCCTGAGTTTGAAATTAGATGCTAGAAACCACAGTTAAAACCCGCCAAGTTGCATGAGGTTCATCTTGCTGTGGGGCCTGAGGAGGGACAGATATATACACATACAGAGAAGCTATTTCCAAGACTTAAACCCTAGTCGCCTAAGTACGATCAATGGAGCAACCCAATCTTTACGCCAAGGCCCACCCTCTAACGTTATGGCATCGTACAGCTATAAAAATTACTTGGCATCAGGAGATCACGATCACCAACTCCTGAGATTCCTTATTATTCTGGAGAATCTTGGCAAGTTAAATAACCAACAAGAGTGGGATAGACCCTCTTTTCTTTATCTTCTTTAAGCAGAGCATTGCTATCATAGGAAAACCACAAATTTGAAGTTTTGCATGAACTTCGCCCTCGAGTATGATCAAATGCAAAGGCATTAAGATAACCACTTAGTCAGCACAAACTGCCATAACAATGATTAGAGAGATATGGTCGGCTAAGAAAAGGTCACAGCTGGTAACAGGTACAAATTATACAAGCATGTACCCAACAAGAAATAAACAAAAATTTTAGTTTTGATGTCAGTTCAGGAAAAACATCTTTAGTGAACCATTCCCATATATGGTTTTCTTCAAAAAAGCTTCAGATGAGGAAAAACATCTTTTCTACGGTCGACATACTAGTGATTACAATCCATTTCAATGTTTCCTAGGTGCATTATCTCAGCGGTCCCATAAAAGTTTCAGATAAAGATGGCATTCCAGCCAAGCCAGGTGATCTTCTTGCGGTTGAAATCTGTAATTTGGGCCCTCTTACTGGAGATGAATGGGGTTATACAGCAACATTTGACAGAGAAAATGGAGGTGGTTTTCTGACAGATCATTTCCCTTGTGCAACCAAAGCAATTTGGTATTTTGAGGGAATATATGCTTATTCTCCTCAGATACCAGGTAACTCTACTTATTTCCATTTCCTTCTTTTACTAGCTTCTTTCCAGTTTGCCACATAGAGAACAAATGTAAGAAGTTTTCAAACTATTTCTATAACCCAATAAAATAGACAGAATCTCCAGCATATAGGATTATTACCATGTTTCATATTTCACCCAACATGCATACTTGGCAGGTGTACGATTTCCAGGTTTAACTCACCCTGGAATAATTGGAACTGCTCCATCAATGGAACTCCTAAGCATATGGAATGAAAGAGAGAAACAACTAGAAGAAAATGGTCCCCAATCTCTGAAGTTGTGTGAGGTCCTGCACTCACGACCACTGGCAAACCTACCAACATCCAAAGGTTGTCTTCTTGGAAAGGTATAATGCACTGATCCAACTGATAATTTATATGCTATTAAGAGAAAAGGAATTTGTCACTTCCTATCTAGTTATCTTCTTCAATAACTTATTCCTCCACTTCCACTTGCAAATTAGGCACTCCACAGATGGGCTTACAGATCCACAAAATGCATGCATATTGGTTGAAAAATAAAAGAAGAGAAACAAAACAAGAAAAAAGTATTCTGACTAGTCATAGCTATTTGTAGATCCAAGAAGGAACTCCAGAATGGGAAAAGATTGCAAGAGAGGGTGCACGGACAATCCCAGGAAGAGAAAATGGAGGAAATTGTGACATCAAGAATCTCAGTAAGGGTTCAAAGATATATCTTCCAGTATTTGTAGATGGAGCAAATTTCAGTACGGGTGACATGCACTTCTCCCAGGGCGATGGAGAAGTCTCCTTCTGTGGAGCAATAGAGATGAGTGGATTTCTAGAGCTCAAGTACTTTAACATCTTTGTGCCATATTCTAAACTAAGTGCTTGGAAGTTCTGCCCTTTGAAAACTCTTGAAATGTTTCAAAAAGTTTTATTGGTAAGTTGTTTCAAAGGATTGTTACCACATATGGAAAGCATAAATGAAACTCAGATAAGTTTTCAACTTTTAACAGGTATCTACCTAGATACTATGAAATGGGATGCTAGCAAAGATTCACTCTTAAAACACACACACACACGCACACACACCTTATCTGACATTCTGACTCATATCTTAAGTCTTAACCATATCTAGGCTTTTACCAAAAAGAAAAACATATCTAGGTAACATATCTTAACCTGAACCAAGCAAATTTGTACACCGTAACCTCACATCTCAAAGAGACATGGAGTGTGACAACCATAAAAAAATTGCACAATTTTCTATAAATGGCAGGGGATGAAATGGAGGTAAACCGGATCAGGCACTAAAACAAAGGATAGAGCCTTTAATGCAGAAATAAAGCATAGACTTCAAAGACAGCATAGAGAAGTGGCAGATCAGAAATCAGCACCATGCTCATCATTAAAGGTTTTGGTTGGGACACCATGATTTAGAAAATGAAGACATATGAGTTGTATAGCAGAAATGAAAGTCACAGCTTCCATGGGCATGCCTCTTCTCCAATTTACTACTCAATCACCATAAACCTTGTACTCATTCCAACTGATGGATCAAATCATGCATTAGGCTTTGATTTTGAAAATTTTCAAGAAAAAAGTAACAGAATCAACCTTAAAGACAAGGGAACGAATCAAGGAGATGGATCAGTAGACAGTGAGTTTCTAATATGTTTATTATGTTAATTATTTTGTAACAACAAGGAAGCTATATGCCTTATACCTGGATACACCTTTTATATACAGAGCCTAAAGGAAAAGGACTAACATACCCCAACCAATAACCATAAAGAACAGAGAGATATGACTCTGATGATCAGCTATGATACCGAGGTACCTATACAAGGGTGCTGGATTGTATTGAACACTTCAATTTTTAATGTAAATTTTGTATCTGATTCTGTGTCCTTACTGTATCTGGGTACCATAGACTATATAAGTTGGAATATTAGCACCAAGGCGCATTGACAAGCATATCTTATTTTTCATAGAGGATGCAGATTGAAGTTTATCACCCTCGTTCAGTCTATTGGACCTTAAAGAAAAAGCAGGTTTCATGAAGTTTAAGTGACTCTTAACCCTACATGGGGTGTGTGTGGATGTGTGTGTGTGTGTGTGTGTGTGTTTGAGAGAGAGAGTATTATGTAAATAAAACCTAAGATGCATGTCCAATACATTTCCAGCTATGCCCAACAAAATCCATACTACATAAACCATAGAAAGGATTGCATTAGAAATAGAAATACCTTATCATCAAAAGGTGCCAAGTACAATTATCAAGCATATTTTCCACACAAACCAAATAGAAGACTCCAAAAAGAAACCCCCCCCCCTAAATATATTTGTATGAGATCTTCTAAGAGTTCTCTCCCTTCCAAAATACTCAGAATTCATTCACTTAAAGAATATGCTTCTACACTTGTGAGATGTACAAATCATATATGAAATATTGATATGAAGATAGTGGGTGACACTTATTCTTTCATTAATTTCTTTCAAGAATCTGTTCTGCACAAATTAGATTTTAACAATTCTTGTTCTTCATGTTTCTTCATTTGCAAGCTGAATGAATCAATAATCATATGCCAAATATTAATATGAAGACATTAAGGTGATTCTTGCTGTTTCATTATTTGAAGTTATTGGGTCATTTCAAGAATTTTTTGTGCTCAATAAAACTTCTAAGAATGTCTTTTTGGGGTACTTATGTCTATCATTCAACAGATAAATAGGTTATCTTAAATTGTTTTTTCGCAATGAGGATATGTTTTATCTTTCATTTTGATGAATATGATCAATAAATGGGGCTCCTGGTTACTATAAATACAAATTTCCATCTACATATTCTTTATTCTGCTTTCAAAGCCAATTCAAAGTAAATTTTCTTATTATCAGGTGTGAAATCATAAGGGGAGGGATGAAAGAGTACCTAACACCAATGGGTCCCACTCCTCTTCATGTGAACCCAATCTTTGAAATAGGCCCAGTCGAGCCAAGGTTCTCAGAATGGCTGGTTTTTGAAGGCATCAGTGTTGATGAGAGTGGGAGGCAACATTACCTTGACGCAAGTGTTGCATACAAGCGTGCAGTGCTCAATGCCATTGACTATCTCAACAAATTTGGATACTCCAAAGAGCAGGTCTAAATCCCCCCTCAAGATCAAAATTATTAAATAAAAGATAAAATAGGACGATAACACACAAAGAAATTACAGGAAAAAATAATTAACTCTTATGGGAACTTTGATAAATAACTCTTATTGGTGGCCACCAACACACACAAGTACAGAATGACTTGCTAATATGTTGATGAGTATCAGGTCTATCTTTTGCTATCGTGTTGTCCTTGTGAAGGAAGGATATCAGGAATAGTTGATTCTCCAAACGCTGTTGCAACTCTTGCAATTCCAACTGCTATATTTGACCAGGTAGCCAAACTATTGCCACCATTTAAAATTGTTAAATATTTATGGATGGAAAGTTTCTGTGTTTAACCGATAAGATATCCATTCACAGTAATGATTTAAATGCAGTGTATGTATCTCTGCCTGACATTTAAAAGTGATTTTCCATACTCCATGGGCATTTTCTTTATAAGTAACCATTGTCATGGATAAATTCTTTCTCCAGTAATCAAGTATTATAGCATTTAGCAAGGAACTTTCTTTGGTGGGTAATGAGTAAATTTCATTAATAATTTTAAAAATCCAGTAGTACAACAAAGAGTTGAAAAGAAGATCAACCCTCTAAATACCACAGGTCCGACAAAAGAAGGATTTAGGAAAGACATTAATGCCTCACAATCTCTTCTAACTCCGTCTTGGTATCATGTCTTTGCATCTTATTAGGTTCTTTCGATACAAAAACCCAATCCATGATAAAAGAGAAAATGACCCCACACATCCTTGGGACCAGCCTCAACTTGTCTTGTAATTTTGCCAAGAATCTAAGCAATCAAGACTGATTTATGAAGTGTTGGTCTGGTTTTAGAAGCCTTCAAAGAGTTGTACAGGATAAGCTGCCACTTTTCCTTCGAGATTCCAACACTTTTTTTCTTCATTTTCTCTCTTAATTCCACATCCTTTTACTCCCTCCGATCCTAGTAGGGAGTATTTAACAGGAAAGAACTGTCTTCAAACCTCATCAATAGTTTTTTTTTAATAGTGGGGGTTATGAGTCCTACCTATAGACAAGAGAGTAGCCACCTAAAATCTCATGCTTCTAGGTGTAGGTTACTGGGATAGGACCATTAGGTTATATGCTAGATCTAGGAAATGCAATAGCCTGTCAAACCCCAAAAGTATCATCTTATTATGGCGTAGGATATGTCTAATCTCAACAATTAAATTGCTTTCACTAAAAGATATTGCAGTCTAGTTGAATCTGGGTGTTCAAAACAGAATATTTCCCATTGACAGCCCGATGATGGCTTGGTATGAATTGGAACCATTAAAACTGGACTTGGGCCCTTTATAGGGGAAGTACTTTTGGCTGATTTGGTTGTTGTCAAATGGTTGAACAAAAGGGGTGAAGTGGTGTCACTTTATCAACATAAGATCAGTTAGAGTCCATATTGCCTGATTCTGCTTTACCAATTATAGTACCTTCTTGCATCAAAATCAGTTTATTGTTGATGATCTGTAGAACCACCAAAATCCTCTCTCAGATGCATCTTCACGACATCTATACATAGCCAAACCATCAAATTGGCACTGAGAAGTGAAAATGAATTTCATAGACCTGGATATATGGCAACAATCACTGTCTGTCGTGTGTATACGGTATCTTGGTGCAAAAGGAAGAGTCAAGCTACTGCAAGACCTGTCCAAGAAGTTCAAGCACTAAGACAGTCTGGAATGTAAGCAAATATGTTGCACGTACAGCATGTCTTTTTTATTTTTTTTTTTTGGGGGGGGGGGGGGAGCACATATGACAAACAGGCAATAAAACTTCTCAAAGATGTATGTTTTCTTGTTATTATGCCAACAGTTTATCTTCATTAAGATTTAGTAAGGAAATGTTGTTATTTCTTTCTTTGATATTAACTGCTCATGCCCCTGCAGGATGTTCGCCCCAAGACCAACAAAGTACCAGTTGGGCCCCGTCTACTCAGGAAACCAGATGTTCTAAAATGCACTTACGATGGCAACTTACCCACTACAACGAACCCTGCTGGTAAAACATAGTTATTATCAAAGGGCTCATGAAGCCTAGAAGTGGCACAGACCTTTGGTTGCTTACTTGATGTAATAGTTCTTCAGACAAATGTGGAATTAAAGATAGAAACTTTGAACTTAAATCTTGAAGCAAGTAGACCCATTTCCCAATTTCTTACCGAATGCATGGCATGAAGCTGAAGAAGACTGAACCTTATTTGTTAATTATTCTCTTGTTCACTTTTTAAAATAGAAATTAATCCCGGTATGGTCATCAAATATTGTACAGATTGTGCAGCCCTACCCCATTCCTTTACCAGTCCAAGTGAGGTCCATCAAAATGGAACATTGTCCAATAAATCATATGTTTTCCAACTGGAACCTCAAGGAAAATTTCCTCAGGCTCAACCTTGAGGCTCATGCCTAAAAAGTACAAGGAAAGTACCACAAATTTTGAGATGCCATTGGTCAAAATATGCATTTCACACATAGAAGTAGAGTTTGCAGCACAAGAGTAATTGAAAGATCGTTTTTTATTGGTAATATTCATCAAAGATTTTATTATTTTGTGGTAAAAGAATGGATGAGATGTACATGGAAAAGAGTGGGTCAAGCATCCCTTAAAAGTCTAGGCTACCCCCCCCCCCCGCTAATTCCCCAGTTTTTTTGCTCACGTATAACATTCGATCCCCTTGGTGTCCCACCCCCCAATATAAATGGTTTTTTTGTAATTATCAAGGTTTTTAAAACCAGACCGGACAGGGAACCATTCTGGGTCTGGTTCCTGGGTCGAACAGTCCAACTGTCCAGTCCAAACATACGGCCCCGCTCAGACAAAAAAAAAAAGTAAAAACACAAAAAACAGCCAAAAGCCATTCCCAGGTTGAACATTCAATGATTCAACCACCTGGGTCAACAATTCACTGACCAAATCAACGGTTTTGGCCAAAAATTGGTCCGGTCCAATTTTGAAAACATTGGTAATTATCATAATCTTTAAGGTTTTCAACACTGGTTGTGGTCTTTTTCTGGTAATGCAACACTTTTGAGGTTTTATTTTACATTAGAGCTTTCTAATTATCTTGACAAATTTGTAAGAATGCATTTAGTTTTCGTTTGAGTTTTGTTAGTCTTTATGCCCCTTGTTTACATGACCATTTAGTTTATATACACGTTCTTCTATAGTCTCTTTTTGTCATGGTTTTCAAAACTGGACCAGACCAGACGGTTGGACCAGAAAAACCAGGAACCGATCACCTGACCAGTTCCGTTTTTCCCAAAAATTGGATTTTGCCCCAAAACCGTTGATTTTGATCGGCAAATCGCTAAACCAGGCAGTTAACCGTTCAAACCGTTCGAACAGTTTTGACCTTTTCTTTTATTTTTCTGTTAGAACGGGCCAAGCATTCAGTTCAAATGGTGGACCATTCGACCTGGTAACCAGACCCACCGGGTCAGTTCTAAAAACCATGCTTTTTGTTGATGGTTTTTCTTAAATGAATGAAGTTTCATGAGGCATAAGCATCACACCTTCACCTAGGGGTGTTCACGGGGTTGGGTCGGTTTCAGGGATTTTGTTCAACTGACCCGATGCTTATTCAGCAAACCAAAACCAACCAACACTAAAATAAAATCAACCCAAGCATAAAGGGCCGGTTTGGGGAATATACCTAAGAGATTTCAAGTGTGGATCTTATTTCAATTAAACTTTGAAACTAAATCAAACTATGACACAAAAATCAGCTTTTCCCATATCCAATGTTTTCTTTTCTATGTAAACTTTCCAACTCAAAAAACTAAGTAAAAAATAGGGATGAAAAATATATTAGAACAAAAGAAATAGCAATCCCAAGACTCAAGACAAAAATAATTCCCCATTTGACTATTACTAAGGACTAAATGGAGCAATAGTCAAGGATGAAAAGGTGGAAAAAGACTTTACATGTTCGGTTGGGTTCGAGTTGATTGTGTGAAAATTGAAACCAACCCGATATACCGGTTTATTTACTTACAAAAACCGACCATCGATTTTGAAAAACCGATTAAATCAGGTTGGGTTGGGCCGGCTTTGATTCACATTATGAACACCCCTACCTTCACCTTGAAGTCAAGACATTGACAATGCTAATGCATCACCTCACACTAAAGGTATTTCGAAGCTTCGTAACTTTTTTTTAGTTTGTTTTTTCTCTCAAAATTAGTCAGAGGATTGACCACTGCGGCTGGACTACACCCCGAAAATAATCTAAACCCCAAAAGCTTGCATTTCTCTTATCGGGGGGTTCATGCATGTCGAGATTTTGAACCTTGCCTCACACCTTCCCCAGCTTTTAAAAAATTGGTTCCTTATACGTCATGCTACAATAAAACACCCAAACATCATTTGCTCCCACTTTTTAAACATTAATTTAATAAGCAAAGAGCTATCGTTCCTTAAAATCTCAAAGGGTTAGTCAGCCCTTCATAAATTAAGGGACAGTTTATAGTAACTGCCTTGTCAAAAGAAAACACCTCAAGCTTTAAAACCATGGATGTCCTCTTTCTCCTTTAAGAAAGCAAGAGGATCAACATAGACCTGTTCAGTAGTATATTGAGAGTGTTCGGTGGTGCTGCAGAGATGGACATTTGATGCCAAAAGACCATAGCCAAAGATCCAATTCCACACTTAGTACCTGATAATTAAACCCTAAAGTTTCAGAACAAGTAAAGAAAAACAACAAAAAAGAATAGAATAGGGAAAAAGAGAGACACATGGAAATACAAAGAAAAGAATGGAGTGATGAAAATGGAAAATGAAATTATATAATGCCAAAAAAAAGGTGCCACTCTACAGGTTTTGACAATATAAAGGTGTAGTGTGACAATGAAGAATGATGATATGAAGAGGTGTAGGATCACATTATCAGCAGAGGATGTATTCAAAATGTATATAAACAAGGATGTTCAGGGTACAGGTGTGAGATAGAAATAGAATAGAGGACAAACCTACAATAATCAAACTCGGTGGAAAGCTAGTAATCACCAAGTAGTGCTATTTAAAATGTTAACACCTTCAATGGAGTTTAGCAACAGTACCAACCCAAAACTGTAATAAAGCTGCAACTCAAATCCCATTTAAAAAAAACTTCAAATTCCATTTTTAATCACAAAAGAGTATATGGAGTATTAATGGTTACAAATGATATCTCTTTCAAGATACCGCCAAATGTGCATTTTTCCAATGCTGCCAAATATCTACTTCCCTTAATATTTCAACTAAGGCACTGATGGGGATTGGTCCATGCATTATAAGACCTATTCTCATAAGAAGAAGGCCAACAAACAGGTTCTGATTTGGCATGGAGAAGACTCTTGGAACTTGGATTGATCTGGTCAGGGGTATTTTCGTCATTTTGACCAGCCCAATATGAACTTGGGCTATAGCATCTTGTTCCTCTAGCTTAGTAGTGCTTGTCTTTCAATTTTCAGTTTATTTGCACTAGTAGATAGAAAGTTATTGTGTTTCTTGATGCATAAGACAAAGAGTGGCACTTTTTGTAATTATGGTGAACAGTGTTCCGGGCCACACAAGTCACTCTATAAATAGATGTATTGTCTTCCTTTTGAAGCTAATGAATGAATGAAGATTTCTTAAGAGCTCTCTTGCTGTATGGAGTGATTCCTACAAACCCTAGAGTGATTCTAGGACCCCAAGGAGTGATTCCTTGGGATTTCTCTTTCTCTACCCTTTCTACAAACCCTAGAGTGATTCAGGTTTCAAATGGCTCATTACCATGGTAGAAACATGAGAGGAAGATTAAGTGAACAAGCTAAAGAAGAGTTGTTGCTTGCACTTATTAATCAAGTGGACACCCTAGAAGCTCAAGTCAAAGTGTTGATAGAAGAACAAGAAGAGAAAAACAGCACCGGTGTTCCACATGGAGGAGCTGAAGCAAAGGGTTCTAACACCAATAATCCTACCGGTCCACATGTGAACCACCCACTAAGGACTGCCATCAAGCCGCTAAGGTCTCAAACTCTACATATTCAAGGTACTTTAAATGATTTATATGATGAGTTGGTGGAGCATTCTAAGACTAAATATGGATGACTATCGGGATGATATTACTAGTAAAGTGAAGATAGAAGTTACTAGTTTTAGAGGTGATATCAATCCACGAGTTTTCTCCAATTGGTTGGAAGAACCAGAGGAATACTTTGATTGGTTCGATATGTCAGATGAAAGACAGGTTAGATTTGCTAAACTTAAACTTGTAGAACATGCAAAAGTATAGTGGAGTATGGAGAATAGATTACAGAATATGGGTAGGCGTCCTATCACCCGATGGGAAGATATGAAGCATTACTTGGAGGAGAAATATTTGCCTAATGACCATGGTTCAAAGTATTGATACGATACGCCCGATTCGGGGCATATCGTATCGTATCTTTTGAAAAAGATACGGTTCGAAACACCTAACAGGTGTTTCGGACCCCCAATTTTTTTTAATAATAAAAAGCATGCTAAAAGCTTCCCAAAAAAACCAAAATGTGAAAAAAAAAACTAAAAAAAAATAACGTTTCGGTCGTTTCTAAGTACCGATACGATACGACCAAAACTCGTAACGTATCAATACTTTGAACCTTGCTAATGACTTCCAAGATGTTCTTCATGATGAGATGATGACATTGAGGCAAAGCAGCTTATCTATGTCTAAGTACATGCAGACGTTTGATGAGCCTACCATTAGACGTCAGTCTACAGAAAGTGAGAAGCAAAAATTAGCCCGATTTCAAAATGGTTTAAGGGCTGATATTCAAAGGGAAATGATGACTGCACGAGTTTATGATGTATATGATGCATTTCAGATGGCTCTTAAAATAGAGAAGAGCCTGAAGCAAGTGAATAGTAGGAGGTTTGGTATTCAAGCAAGGGAGGCAGCAGCACATAAGAGTTTAGATGAGGGTAAAGTCACTAGACCTACATCTCATAATGCGGTTCCAATAAGGTCTAATGGTTCCAAGTATCAGGGAGCTGATAAGAAGGGGAAGAACATCATTATTGATGCTACTAAAAGGAGAACAACAGAAAATACTTGTTTCAAGTGTGGTGGGAAGGGCCACCATGCATTTCAATGCCCTAATAAAAATCTACACATAGGGTGTGAGAAGGACGGGCAAGTGGAAGATGATGAAGGAGGCCTTGGTGAAGAGGAGTACACTAGGTCTGAACATGAAGAAGAAGATGACAGCAATCTTGTTGGAGTTGTTAGACGCATTTTAGCATCCTATAAAGAAGAAAAGAAAGAATATTGGCTTCGCACAACAATCTTCCTCACCTTTGTCAAGAGCGGAGACAAGCTTTGCAAGCTAATAATTGATGGTGATAGCAGCATGAATATGGTTTCTACAACAACTATTGAAAGGCTCAATCTAGTTGCACAACCTCATCCTCAACCATACAAGATTGCTTGGTTAAACAAGATGACACTTCGAGTAGAACAAAGAGCTCTTGCTTCTATTTCCCATGGGCCTTATGTTAATAATATTTGGTGTGATGTTGTTCCTATGAATGTTACACGTATTTTATTAGGTCGACCATGGCTTTACGACAGGGATGTATACCATTGTGGAAAAGAGAATACATATTACTTTCTATTTAATGGAAAGAGAATTGTTATGAAACCTATGTCACCTAATAAAATCAAGAAGCGAACTAAGACCCCTCAAAAGGCAGCTCCAAGCCATAAACAAGTAGTTGAACAAAAAAAGCAAACTCTCTTGCTGTCTAAGAGAAAATTTGAGGAGGAAAGCAAAGAATCGGGCCTTGTTTATGCCCTAATAGTAAAAGAAGTGAATAAACCAACACACGCCCCTATTTCAAAGTGCTAAAAGAGGTTGAAGACTTGCTAGCTAAGTTTTCACATTTGATCCCAGAAGAGTTGCTTGATAAATTACCACCTCTACGTAATCTCCAACATGCAATAGACTTGATTCCCAAGTCTCAACTACCTAATTTGCTTGCACAGCAGATGAATCCCATAGAGCATAGTAGTTGAAGAGGGAAGTGGATGATCTATTGAAGAAGGGCTTCATTAGAGAGAGTTCCACCCATGTGTTGTATCGGCTCTACTCACTCCCAAGAAGGATGGCTCATGGAGGATGTGCATTGATAGCAAAACAAACAACAAGATTACAATCAAGTACCAGTTCCCTATTCCACACATAGATGACATGCTGGATATGATGAGCGGAGATATAATTTTCTCTAAGATTGATCTTAGAAGTGAATATCACAAATTAGGATTCGACTTGGAGATGAATGGAAAACCGCTTTGAAGACAAAGGATGGCCTCTATGAGTGACTAGTTATGCCTTTTGGCTTAACTAATTCTCCTAGCACTTTCATGAAGAGTTATGACTCAAGCACTTCGTCATTTTATTGGTCGTTTCTTGGTTGTTTATTTTGATGACATTCTTATATGCAGTCATACTCCTGATGATCATCTTGACCATTTACATCAAGTGATGAGTTTTACGCCAAGAAAAACTCTACATCAACTTTAAGAAGTGCTCTTTTATGACACCTACTGTTATCTTTTTAGGATTTGTTATATCCTCTGAAAGTGTCAAGGCTGATCCTGACAAGGTGAAAGCTATACTTGATTGGCCCACCCCCACTAGCATCCATGAAGTGAAAAGCTTTCATGGATTGGCTACTTTTTATAGGCATTTCATAAGGAATTGCAACACTATTATGGCACCAATTATAGAAGCTATGAAAAAGGAGGAATTTGTCTGGTCTAAGACTGCAACTAAAGCCTTTGAGACTATCAAGCAAAGGATGACTGAGACCCCAGTGTTACATTTGCCCAACTTTTCAAAAAACTTTGAGGTATTTTGTGATGCTTCCCAAGTTGGAATAGGTGGTGTGCTTATGCAAGAAGGACATCCTATAGTTTTTCACAATGAAAAACTTAATGAAGCTAGACAAAAGTATCCACATATGACAAAGAATTCTATGTTGTCGTGCAATGTCTTTGACATTGGTGTCATTATTTAATTTCCCAAGAGTTTGCTTTGTATTCAGATCATGGTTTCAACCGTCACGACATTTCGCTAATGTCGCCCGACATATGTTAATGCCGAGGCTCACCGACAAGGAAATGGATGATAATATAAAAATTACATTATTTCGGTTGACATTTCGGAAATGTCAACCAAATTGGTCCAAATAACCAAAAAAATAGACAATTTTTCCTATTATGTCAACAGGATGTTGACTAATGTACATTAATAATATAATATATTAGTATATTATATTAATATAATACAGTATATTAATATAAATTATTCCATTAATAATTTCTATTTAATATTTTAAATAAAATATTTATAAAAAATAATTAACAAAAAATAAAAACAAAAGAATAAATTAATTACTTTATAATATAAAAACATAAAATATTTTTCAAGTAATAAAATATTAACTAGTTACTAGTTTTTAAATATCTATTAAAATCAGAAAATGTTTGTTAAATTTTATAATAAATCATATTCTAAATTTAATATAAAAAATTAGAATAAATTTATTAAATTTTATATTAAATCATAATTTATTATAAATTTAGTATTAAAAATCATAATAAATTCATTAAGTTTTATAAGAAATCATAATTTATCATAATCTTAATACTACAAAAATGAAAATCAGTTTATTAAATTTATAATAAAACATAATGAATTATAACTTTAATATTTAAAAAAACACAATAAATGTATTTCTATTTACTAGTGTGAAATAAATATATTAGAATTTATAATAAATCAAAATTAAAAATAAGAAAAGAAAATATCGGATAACCTTGTAAAAACATCAAAATGCATAATAAATCAGTAAACCGCCATTTACTAATTTGTTATTGATCTTAGTTTCTTAGCTTTATATAATGGTTGGGAATAAGATAATAGTCTAAAAGTATGTATTAATGCTTCTTTTATCATTTTACAAAATACCATTGCATATTTCCACATATTTCATAATATTTCCACAATTCTCTAGTTTTTACAATATTTCCCTCGACATTTCCGACATATGTCATATATTTTGGTAAACGACATTTCCATCGACATCAACATTTTAAACCTTGATTCAGATCATGAGGCACTCAAATATCTCAAATCTCAGAAGCATCTTAGTAGTCGGCATCAGAAATGGGCTGAATTTTTAGCAGAATATAACTTTGTAATTAAGCATACAGCTGATGCCAAGAACCGAGTAGCTGATACATTGAGCCGAGTGTGTGTATATACTCCATTCTATGTCTGTACAGGTTGTGAGGTTCAATCATTTGAAGCAAGATTATGATGGTTGCAAGAATTTCAGCATCATTTATGGTTCTTTACAAGCTGGACAGCAATCTGAATATCCTGCCTTTTCCATCCAGGATGGTTGCTTGTGTGTTCCTAAAACCTCACTACGTGATTATGTTATATAGGAGTTACATGCAGGTAGAATTGCTGGGCATTTTGGTCGGGACAAGACCATTGTTATGGTAGGTCGCTTTTATTGGCCTAGCCTTAAGGTTGAAGTTGATCATGTGATCAAACAGTGCAGAATTTGTCAATTGGCAAAAGAGAGAAAGAAAAATACAGGGCTGTACACCCCTTTACCAATTCCACATGAGCCTTGGCAAGATCTCTCTATGGATTTTATCCTAAGTCTGCCCAAGACAATAAGGGGTCATGATTCAATTTATGTTATGATAGATAGGTTCTCAAAAGTGGTCCACTTTATTCCTTGCAATAAGACATCAGATGCCTCACATGTGGCATGCCTATTCTTTAAGGAAATTGTTCGTTTACATGGTGTTCCTATTACTATTGTTTCTGATCATGATGCTAAGTTTATGAGTTACTTTTGGAAGACACTTTGGAAACTCCTCAATACAAAGCTTAAGTTATCATCTTCTTTCTATTAGGGGTGAGCAAAATCGGTTAACTGAACTGATCGGTTTGGTTTCAGTTCGGTATTTTTAAAAACCAAAGGTACCAGTTCAGTTTCAGTTAACCAATATAGAAAACTGGTGGTTAACCGAACCGACCAGTATACATATATCTATATATTTTATATATATTTATGTACATTACATATATTTTATATATATTATAAATTAATAAATATGCATTATATAAATATATATATATTTATTTATTTATAATATAATATATAATATATTATTTATTAATTAAAATATAATATTTTATTTATTTTATAATTTTTTATTATATATTTATATCTTTTTATATATATATATTATAAAAAATGAAAAACCGAAAAACCAACGAACCGAACCGACGGTTAACCAAACCGGTCAACTGGTTAACCGATTGGTTTCAATTCGGCTTAGGAGCCTCAGTGATTTGCTATGTTGCTTAGTTGGTGGCCATACTTCCAGGTGGGATCTCATCCTACCTATGCCTGAATTTGCTTACAACAATTCAGTTAACAGGTCAACTGAAAAAAGTCCCTTTGAGATAGTTACTAGAATTCGGCCTAAGAGGCCTATTGATTTAGTTCCTTTGCCACAAGAAGCCAGGACTAGCATAGAGGCTGGAGGCTTTGCTCGCCATATGAGAGAAATCCATGATGAAGTTAGGCGCAAGATTGCTCTTAGCAATGATACATACAAAGCCAAAGCTGATTTACATAGGTGCCTAGCTGATTTCCAGGAGGGTGATATGGTTATGGTGCGTATATGTCCTGAACGCTTTCCTAAGAGCTTTTATAAGAAGCTTCACTCCAAGAGTGCAAGTCCGTATAAGATCACTAAGAAAATCAGTTCTAATGCTTATGACCTAGAGCTACCAAGCGAAATGGGAATTAGCCCAATCTTCAATGTTGAAGACCTAAGTGCATATCATGGCCATAGTGAGTGTCCCATAGTCCCGTTGCCTAAGCTTCCTTTGGTTCCACCTACTAATGTGCCTAAAGACATGCTTGATGAGAAGTTGATTTCTACAGCGAGTGGGGGTTATCAAATTTCTTGTAAAATGAATGTTCATGGATTACAGTTAAAGATTTGTATCATCTTAATCCAGAACTTTATGAGCAATATCATGCCTTCAACTCGCCAAGGTCAAGTTCTTTCAAGCCGAGGAGAGGTGATGGGGATTGGTCCATGTATTATAAGACCTATTCTCGTAAGAAGAAGGCCAACAAACAGGTTCTGATTTGGCATGGAGAAATTGGACTGATCTGGTCAGGGGTATTTTCGTCACTTTGACCAGCCCAATATGGACTTGGGCTATAGTATCTTGTTCCTCTAGCTTAGTAGTGCTTGTCTTTCAATTTTCAATTTATTTGCATTAGTAGATAGAAAGTTATTGTGTTTCTTGATGCACAAGACAAAGAGTGGCATTTTTTGTAATTATGGTGAACAGTGTTGCGGGCCACACAAGTCACTCTATTAATAGATATATTCTCTTCCTTTTGAAGCTAATGAATGAATGAAGATTTCTTAAGAGCTCTCTTGCTGTATGGAGTGATTCCTACAAACCCTAGAGTGATTCTAGGACCCCTTGAAGTGATTCCTTGGGATTTTTCTCTCTTTTCTCTTTCTCTACCCTTTCTACTCTCTCTTCCTCTCTCTTTCTGTCTTGTGTTAGTTTGTTCCAGCCCTACTGCATCAAGCACATTCTCGAAACTATAATATCTTGAAAGAACAAATCCCAGTAACCTAGCAAAATTAAATCTTCAAGACCTAGTAAATATTTCGTATTAGAATGATGATAATCCTTATACATATGCTTGTCCATACAGAAATGCATGCATACATTCCAAACATCCAAAACGTGGAAGCAAAAGATACAATGGAAGAAAAAATAGCACAAGCTACCTAACCAATTAGATCTTTACAGAAAGCACAGCATATACAAATGTGCGTATTTGAGTGTATGTAGTTTTGTCTGCACTTCTGCTTCCTACATTTGTTTGTATGTCTAATACACCTAAATAAGCATTCCTTGATATGGTTCAGCTTCAATACAAGTTTAGGCAAAGGAAGGTGACAAAATTGCAAAATGCTAAAGAAAAGGAAAAAGATAGAAATACCTGCTTCCCATATTTTATCTTTAACAACTCCCTCATTTTCTCTACAGCATATACGGTACAAGCTCGCAGTTCAACTTCCTCTTCACTACCAGAAACTATTTCCCTGTTGGCATCAATAATGCTAGCCAGAGCCGAACTATATCTCAACACACCAAGATACCTAAGAACAGCTGGAACAATATAATCAGCAAATATAGTAATTGCACCTATGTCATTAAATTCACCATAACTTTGACCCTTGAAAGCACTCCATAGATCGGATGCAAATATCTGTGCTCTCTTGTACAAGAAAACTTGGTGACCTTTGTATACTGAATGGTCACGGAAACCTACAAGAATGGAATTAGTGGAGTTGAAACACAGATTTAGCTACTGTATGAACTAGATCAAAAATATCCACATATCATGAAGTATATATTTTTAGGGAAAGCTGAGCAAAGGTTAGCCAGACCCCAACCAGCAAAAGAAAATTTACAACCCATAGCAGGTAAGCCCATTGCATCATTCTTTTTTGTTTTTTGATACATAAAAAGTAAGCCCGCAGCATCATTAAAAATAAAGTTAATTATTTTTATACTAATTAGCTAAGGCAAAGTTCTCTAATGACTCTTACCTATCAGAAGAAAAGTTTTCTAATGACTCTCTTATGTTGAGAATCTTGAGATTAGGAATTTTTTTCTTAATTTCTTCCCAAAAAAATTCATTTGCACTATAATGCAAATATACATGCATAAATATGCACATGCATCAAGCATACAATTACAAAACTCATATGCATCTGTGTCAACTTTTAAAGGACTCTCCACCTTCTCCAAGCAAAACCAGAAGTAAGAAAAAAGTAAATACTTTTCAGCAATGGACCAACTGGATTTTATTAATGCACATGAAGAAAAACAAGTGCAAACCCCTTAAATTCATGAGGTTGGACTAAGGATATCACACAGTCTGTGACTGCCAATATATACCCAATACAATGAACTACAAAAACAAATAATAAAGCATCAAAACAAAGAAGTAAACAAAACAGAAGAAATATCTTAGGAAACAATTGTAACTAAAAATATACTGAAATACATAGACAATGGCATACCAGGAAAATGACGTGTTACAAGGGCAACAAGCGCTACAGCAGATTTCCCACAAGAGCTCACAAGATTTACTGCTTTTCCCCCAAAATTCTTCTCCAGCTCCTTTCCAACCTAAATGGAGTGAAACTATAAACATCAACACCATAGAAGTAAAATGACTAATATGCCTATGTTACCCAGACATAAGGGTGTCAATGGACCGGTTTTTGATTGGACCCCGTCCAGTCCAAAATCAATTTGGACGGATTGAACAGACCAACAAGATATATTGGATTGGACCAACCCGGTCCAAAATATTTATTAGATTGGATTGGATCTGGTCTGTCCATAACAAATTTATATTGGATTGGGTTGGATTAAGCCAATATCTGGTCCATTGATATAAGATAAGAATATATATGTGTCAATGAACCAGGTATGGGTTGAAACCAATCTAAATCAAAATAAATTTGAACAGGTTGGACAGTCCATACGTTGAATTGGACCGGTCCAAATTGGTCCAGAACATTCATTGGAATGGATTGGGCCTGGTCCATTTATAATGGACTCACATTGGACTGGATTGGATTGGACCAAATCCAGTCCAATTGACACCCCTACCCAGACATGACAAGGACATGGTTGGACAAAGCGTGAGATATGAAACTTACACTAAAAATTTAAGTACCAACACAATAAGCTACCCTTGTGCAGGTATCCAGGTATCATAGTCATATGCTAGTTAGTAGCAAATCATGGAAACAAATCTAATTATAGGTGACTGTCAAGTGCTAATTTCCTGGTTGTCGTCTACGACTTCAGGCCATTGGACTCTTAGACATATAAGAGATCAAAGGCATTGGCAACAAATACAAATTGCTCATTCAACTGGACCCCTAAGACAGCCAACAACCAAGCTAACCTATTGGGAAGAGTAGGAGTTGCAAAATATGAGATGGTTGGGGGCCTCCAGGCCCAGGGTTAACTTTTAACAAAAGTGGAAACACATATATAGCAAATGAAGGCAGCCATGGGAATGGGAAATGAGTTTTTACCTTGATATTAATAAAATTTCAAGCATCATTACTGATAAAAAAATGGAAACAAATCCAAGCAAAAAAGGAATGAAAAATAGATACACAAAACACTAAGAAAATCAAAAGGAACCCTCACAAAGAAAAGGCTTGGAAGAACATAAAGTATAAGAAGAGTGTCCTAGAAATTAGGTTCATGATTAGCTGAAATTAGGAATTGAAGGAACTGGACACTGGTACTGAAACAAGAAGAGATCAGATTTTGCAAGAAGTGAAAGGAAAACAGTGGGCTGTTGAGATAGATATTATAGATAGAAAAAAAAAAAAGAAAAACAAAACATAGCGGTATGCAACAGAAAAAGGTTTCAATAAGGAAGTGAGAGTAATAGAAGAAAGAAGAGGGGAGAGTTCACATAACCAAATTAGTGGTCCATTGAAATCTATCTCACTGATTACAATATTGGACCTTATATAATTAATGATGGGTCAGCTATCCTAAACACGTTCTTTTGAAACCAATAGAATAAAGAAAAATCAACTTAGTTAAGACTGAAGACAACTTTATGGAGTTTACATGACAAATCATTGAACATAGTTATCTGGGAGAAGATATGGTTCTGCCACTGAGATCATAATAACACAGAGAAGTTAATTATTCCTCAAACTGATGATTCCCTCTTGAGATCAAAGCCACCACTCCATATATGTTTGAATATCCAAAGATTTCACAGTTCAGCAGAGGTATAAATTATAAAACTGGGGGTGAAAGGAAGTTGAAGTTCTGATTAGATCCATGGTCTGGAAGATAGAGCACTAAAGGACATTATATTCAGCCCTTGACAATGTGGCAGAAAACAAGATGGCCCTAGTTTCTGAGTAATATGTGTTGGATGGCAACAGAATTATTCAGAGGTATTCCTTCACAAGGAGCTACAATGACTGGGAACTCGAAAATGGTAGCTGATCTCCTGGTTATGCTTCAGAATCAACAATTAAATTTGCAGTCTCAGGATGCAAGTTGCTGGAAGTGGAATCACTCAGGTAACTTTACTGTCAAATCTTTATTTCAGTGCAGCTGTTTGGAATCACCTCATGAAGGCATTAAATCTAAACTTGTGCCTTCCAGGTTCCGTTAAAACACTCTTGGAAGAGTGGCAGATCTCAGGAATGACTGAGGGAAAGTACACTGGTCAACCATCTCTTTGGCAATTCTGTGGGCTGTATGGTATGAGAGAAACAATAGAATTTTTTTATGGCAGCAGTGTGGGTAATCTGGGTCCCTCAGGAATTGGAGGGGACCGAGGGGTGCTTAGAGATGGTGGTGGTGCTATATGTGCTTTGTTTTCAGGCCCAATTGAGCAAGGTGATTCTGTAATAGCAGAATTCCTAGCAGCAGTCTCTGGGGTTGAGAAAGCCAAGAAATTGGGAGTAGCCGAGTGGGTGGGCTGATCATTGAAGGTGATTCGAAGATAATGGTGGGATGGCTGAAAACTAGTGATTGGAAATATTACTTTTTAGCAGAAATCTACACTTGAAGCAGAGGTGATCAATCTAATGATTGGAAAACTTAGAAATTGGCTGTCTATTCATAATATGTTTAAAAGATTATACTTTTTCTGTTTCCTTTTTGTGGGTGGACTTTCTTGAGGTACATAGCTTATACATGTACAGATTCTCATTGTACAGAGGACCACATACTTTTTTTAATTAATATTATATATTTTATTTGAATATTCTCTAGGGAGTGGCTGGGTTAGTGGGTCCCATGGGCAAATATCCCTAGTTTCCAGGTTTCTCTCTAAAATGCAACATAAGAAAAATTATAAAAGAGTAGGGGTTAAACATGTCTAGAAAGTTAAGATAGAAGTACTTCATGTAGTAAGCGAATACGTTCATCCTCCAATGGAAGTGGCCGAGGCCATTTCAATAGTTCACGTAGTTGAGGGCCTGACAAATTTTGATTAGAAAAGAAATTGTTAGACATGCCTCATGTAAAACCAATTTCTGATCAGACAAAAAACATGAAAACATGTTTGTAGCATTGCAATAGGAAATTAAGGTTCAAGTAGAGACCAAAATACCATTGTACTTCTGAAGACGATCAGCATCAAACACAGATTTATCATTTTGTATAGCTTCCCTTAGCCCCAAGGCCAAATCGTCATAACTCAGATCTTTGTCTGTTAAGTATTAAACAACAGGAAATTAGAAATGCCTGTTGTCAAAAAGCACAAAGTGGATAGGAGTGACAACTGACAACTAGCTCCTTCTTCCAACAAAACCATCATTATGAACCTCCAATCAATGTGTAATTCTAACAATTCCTGAAGCTTATTATACTCCGTCAAATAGCAAAGCTATATAATCCTTTTGATCATTTTACATCAAGCTGAGACATTCAATAATGCACAGAAAGCAGAGAGACTATCAATAACGACTTTCTTATTTGCAATCTTGCAACAAAGATTTAGAACCACTTTGTACCCTTTTGGCCCCCCTGTTGGCAACTCCATGGTGAGGTTATTGAGCTCTTTCATCCTAGTTTTTGTCTCCTCCCAACTAAGAGAATGAAGGTTATGTGGCACTGCACCCATGCTTCTATTATGTAGAGCATGGGAATAAAAAGAATACCAAAATCTTCAACTGAGAGCTTTCGACTAATCTGTTGCCCATTGAATCTTAACCAAAAGGATTTTCAAGGCAACCACAAGCTCAGGCTTCAAATATCTCTTTTCTAAATTCACATTGTGGCATCTTGAAAATCAATGCAAAAAAATGCATATTCACATGGTCTCTTATCTTTATTGCCATCATGACATCTTGAAAATCAATAGAAAGGATACAAAGAAGAATGCAGACTCTAAAGCTTCCAGTTTTCGGTGATTGAATTAATGCAATCAGATGGGCTTAAATAGAGAAGCCCAAGCCCAAAGAAATCAGCACACTTCCTTAATGAGATTAAGCTCCTTCCTCTTGCCTTTAATGTGGATTGCAAGACAACCAAATGTCGTGAGTAATGATCTAGCCATGAGGAGTGTTGGACGGGTACTACTCTGCAGAGACAGTTATGTCCTTCCCCAATTTTTGTCTGAGAATAGGGCTCCATTAGTATATTTTGTACAACGTGTACCTCATGTAAATCTTTTTGCTATCTCCTTAACAAATTACCAATTATTTTCTTCAAAAAAGAGTAACAGAAAGCTTTCAAGGGATAAATTCTTAAGTGCACAAAAGCATGTCAATCCAATGGTGAAGTCGTGAAGAACATATCAAGGCAGTCCTGATGTACAGGAATCAATCCAGGCACAAATAGTTTGAAACCCCAAATTAAAAATAATGAGGTTCTATTGATCAAAAAAAAAATAATGAGGTTCCAAAGATGATGAAAAATCAATTACTTTCCTTGATTGTGATTTTAATCTACCCCTATCTTAAATACATAAAAATTCATGACTATGCAAGATTGATGAATAGCCAAATATTGATGACATTGACAGCATTTTGACAAAGTATAGATCCTAGTGATTCTTGCTTCTTCCCCTTCCCTTTTTAACATTTCTTTTGCCTTTCCTTTTTTTCGGTGGAAATAAGCAGAGTAAGAAACTCAGTCCTGAGTTCTGGTCCATAGATTAGAGAAGAGATTAGAAGATCTTCAGGAGGAGGAAGTGGATGAGCGAGAGAAAGATTAAACATCAGAAGATAATTAATACCTCTCAGTCCAATAATAAAAATTTTTAGAGCCATGCATGTGTAAATAAGGAATGACAAATAGAGATGGTATTTCAACACAACCCAGATGAAAAAAAAAAAAAAAAAGAGAAGGCAATTAGACATCCCTTCACCAGACCAAATTCAATTATAATAGCATAGCAAAGCACCTTCATGATACATATTAATGATATACCTGGGAACATTGATTTGCAACAGACCATTTACATGTATGAGCGTATGTACTTATCCATAACTCTCTTATTAGGAAGAGGGGGAGGAGGGGTGAAGTATCTGGACATGCCCTTGAAAGAGTGGAATAATGAAGATCCATCTGACCAATTCCAACTGGTTGGAATATAGGTTTTGTTAAGTTCAGATGTCTGTCAAGAAAAGCATGTATATATGGCTCTTAATAACTTTTTTATAGTATTATAGAATATGAGGTCTTTTAATAATTTTCTATGCTATAAATTTATTGTCATGAAACTATACTGTGTCAGAACAAATAACAAACTCACTGTCCATCAAATTGATGCTCTACCTTGCAAATTCAACTTAATCTTCAAACACGCTTTTTTTTTGTTGGACAAATAGAGATAATAGAGTGGCCAAAATATACATATATGCATTAAATTAAACCAATCCATAGATAACCAGCAAGCATGGAACTGTGATTCTAATACTTAGCTTGTTCGCAGTGCAATTTCATTAGAACTGCAAAATCTGGTTTACTTTTGTTTTGTTTGTTTGCAATGTAGATGAAGTAAAGCAAAACGTGAAGCAAGGTAAAGCAAAAGTAAAACAGAATCTGCACGCTTCCATGCATTTGTACTTGTGCAAATGAAATTGGAGTGCAAACGAACGGAACCTAAAGACAAAAGCATTTAAGTCACACCATGCAATGGTTATGGCATTATCAATCTTACTCTGACAATCTAAAGTAAGAAACAACACAAACCCGGCCAAAAACAAAAGTTGAGTGCATCCAGAACAAATAGGTATTGAACAGTGAGCGGGCCATTATCAAAATAGTGAATCCCCTCGAAATCCCATTCAACCTTGGGAACCGAACCTTCAATTGTGTCGACTGCTTTCTCGAGTCCTGCTTAAATGACAGGAGATGCCAAGTGCAAAAGCAGTTAGATTGGTTAATAAAAAGCATTAACAAATGCAGCAGACGCCCATGCAAAATACTTGAACAACACTTGGTCGAAAGATAGGGAGAAAGAGAACCTGATGAATCGACAACTACATGAAAGGAATGACTAGCGACCCACGCCGTGCTGGACCTGACCTCTTCCATGGCGTTTCTCGAAACTACGGTTTTCTCTACTTTTTTATAAATGAAGGGATTAACTAGTTAATGCAGCTCTTTAAACCCTAATAGAAAAATAGTCTGAACGCCTGCTGAGTGCAGACTGCCAATAAGCGAAGCAGCAACGAAGTTGCAAGAACACTGGATTTATCACATCCCAACTCCAACTCCCAAGTCTCCCGCTTTTTATTCAATCGGTTGTTCCCTCCTCTAATCACATTCGGCGCGTTTTCAGTTTTTACCATTAAAACGAAACGGCCATATTCCTCAACTTCGTTTTGACACAAAATAATAACAGAAGTGGAACGGGACCTGCTCCTCACACATGGGCGCCATCCACCGTGCATTTGGAACATCGACCGTAAATTAAAACTTATAAGTACGGTAAACATTCCTAGTGCATGGTACATTGTGCGTGTGAGGTCGGTGTGAGGAACAGATCCGGTCTCGACAGAAGTTTCATCGTTTACGAAGAGAAGAGTTGTCGTTTTGAGTTTTGACTTTTCTTTTGTTGGCCAATTCCAGAGCCAGACCCTCGAATGTCCCATTCCCACGTCTGACGTCTGTGGCTCATTAGTCATTACCCATTAGCCCCATTTGCTCAAACACAGAAAACGACGGCTGGAGACTGGAGTAGTCCCGCTCCTGCAGCGCCCAGACTCCCTCCAAACAGAAAAAAGGCGCCTCCGCGAATCAGTCCTAACTAGTTCGGCTTGATCAACGGTCAACAACTCGAGTCTTTTCAAGTCATCTATAATTCTACTCGTAATGATGGACCGATCACAACAGGTTAATAACCACGTCAACTCATCATCAACGTAGGATACACCTAACATGGAGAATCGATCGGTCCAGTTTCCTTGGTTCGCGTGGGGGGTAGGGGATTTATTTTGCCACATGATACATCATATACTGATCTGGATCTGGGTGTGATACTAATGGCCAGGCTGGGCCTTGTTTAGGGCCAAACGGACAACCCCAATAGTTTGTCCCTGACGGAGTCATAGCCCGGTCAATAATGGAGAACTCGAGCTAACCCCTGATTCCAATCGGGTTAGCTGGGCTTGAGCCTTGGTGGGTTATCAACCCAACCGGATACAATAAAGCCTTATCCCAACCTCATGTAGTGGGTTAAACCTACTGAGGGTTGGTTTGTTGATGTGTTAGCTGGTTTGTTTCAACTTTTACGTGGAATTAAAACCTGAAACCAGCACTTTGGCTCAGTATGAAAATATGTACAGTGTAAATACATACAAAATATAAGGTTTTGCACTCTACATATTTGCATTTGTATTTCTTCCAAACTAAGCATTTGGGGAAAAGAGGGGGTCAAGGGAAAGTTATCACCAAATATCAAAAAAAAAAAAAAATCCATGTGGGTTACACAAATCCTTGTCTACCATCCTGCTCCATGTAATGTCATGCCCATTTTTCAATTTTGAGCCTCCACCATCCTAGGTTAGGTATCCTGGTATAAATCAAATATAAAGTTCTCTCTCTTAATTAATTCTTTTGTCCCGTCCACTCTAACTTCTTCAATGGCGTTGTCTTCTAACTTAAGTTCATAAGTTTTTTCATCTTTCAATTACAATTTTAAACTAAATTGGTTTATAAGTTCAAGTAGTATAGATAGCACAAAGTTTAAGTGTTGAGATTGGCATGAACCTCATTATTCCAATCAAGTTTGTTGTTTAATTTTAAGGGCAGTGGCAAACTAGCTTGGCATCAGTTGGCAAAAACACTTATTGCCTCTCTATATATCCAATCATAGCAAATATCATGTCGATTGTGCCAGGGGTGGAGCCAAGAAGTGGATATGAATCATTAACTTAGACCAATCTGACTTGCACCTGTAAGTGGGGGAGGGGGAAATATACATGGAATAATATAATGTAAGTGGGAATTTCTCAGCCATAGGGGGAGGGGGCCATGGATCCCTTGGGTCTCCCTTAGCTCCACCCCTCGATAGCGCAAGCTTTCTTCTGTATTTTTTTTGTCTAAGCTCCTCCAATCCTCGTTCAACAAATAAGGTCAACTATTGAGTTGCATTTGGTTTGAATGAAAAATTAGGTAAAGGAAGGGAAAGATAAGGAATCCTTTACATATATTGTATAGCCTTATATTGAAACAAAACCATTTTGGCCCTTCGATAGGTAGCTCAATGAGGGGTCTCCCCAATGGTTGTTAGATGTTGGTAGGGCTGACAAGAAGGACTCCATATGGATCATCTATCTGGTTGCTTGAGATTTTCTTCTAGCTTATGATACAAGTTATTTTACCAACAAACATTAAGGATTGTTCGATTGTAAATCAATTTTGTGATACATTCAATTTTGGAATTTAAAACCATGTGATAATATTTGGCATAAGGTGTAATTAGGATTAGTTGATAAGGTACCTAGCTAGTTGTAGTAGAGACTTGATATTGAATCCCACCTTCACCCGGATTAGGAGTATGGATTGCAAGGTGCCAACTGACTGGTTGTATCTCATCCTACTAGTTGTAGCAAAAACTTGGAATCAAATCTCACCTGCACCAAGGTTAAGGGGTTATGAGTTTGGGGATGGATTACCTCTTTTTTGTTGTAGCCCCATATAGCCTAAAAAAATGAGGAAGAAGAAAGAAAGAAAGAAAGAAAGAGGAAGGGTGAGGGTATGACAGTATGAGCTTAAGGAATGGGTTATACCTCATTGTGTAATCCCATTAGTTGGGGGGGAGGGGGCGGGGGGTATTGCATAGTACACATTACATTGTTCATTGTGGTTCCAAGGGTTTGATCTTGTGCCAGGTCATCAATGATGCCAATTGGTTGTGCTTAGAATGATATGCCTTGACACAAATCCAATTCCAAAACCCAACATAACATTGATCAATTATGCACAAACCCAACCTCACGAGGTATATGAACTTAGCTAGCTCCCCTTCTTAAGCAAGGGATGAGATTACTTGAAAACCAGAATTTTCTCTTCACTCAAGTCATGAAGGTCAAGTATTTCTTGACTAGTCTTTCCTTGACTCCAGGTGTCCTCATGATGCCTCATGGGGATGGAGAAGCCTTCCAAAAGGCAAGAAATTATTGCAAAAAATGTGTCTTTTGGAAAATAGGGAAGGGTAAATCAATATTTGGAGGCATTTTTCGATACCATCTATCACAAACTCCAGAATTTCCATGGAGAAATCCCAATCGTGTGATTGGGTTTTGGTTCAAGATCTTATTAATCCATCTAGATTGGACATGACCAAATTAAAATTGTAGGTCTAGAGCTCTCAAGTGCCTCAAGACCCAAAGGGCACTACAGCAAACGGGGTAGTGCGTCCCCAGAAGTCAACTAAACAAATAGAAAAAATGGAAGGGAGAAGGGAAGAAAAGTTAAAAGATACAAACTCCAAAGTAGTTATCTAGGCTTCGCGCGCCATCCAATCTATAGCCTAGTTCACTTATCTGTAGACATGCCAGAAGAAAAGTCTTCTAGAAAATGTATTCTTCATCCTCAAGTAGCTCCCAATAATGTTCATCATCTTCTAAGGGGGTTTTGTTTTTTAGACATGAAATCACCAACTTTGTGTCACCTTCGATAATGATCGGAAATTGATGGAAATTTGAGGCCATCATAATGGCCTCCCAATCAGCCCACACTTCAGCTTGATTAATTGTACAAAAACCAATCTTAATAGCTTTGGCATCCAAGACACGACTAAGATGATTATGGGCAATACATGCAGCACTACAAGGACCATCTAAGTAATGAGACACATCAAAATTGATTCTAATGCAATCATGAGAGAAAGCAGACCACATGATGAGCTTCCAAGTCTTATGAAGAGAATTTAAGTCTGCACCCTTCTCTAATTCCAGGTATTCCACACAAGAATGAAGGGCTCGGTCAAGGATTACTTGGGGGGGTCTCACATAGTTATTAAAAACTTTCTAACTTCGATTTTTCCAAATAGCCCACAAAATAAAAGTTATTTTTCTTTAATAAGTAGTTTTTTATTATTTTTTGCCAGTCTGCTCCACCAGTCAATAAATGATTGGTCACTATTCGACGGACCCACTAAAGAGTCATATAGAATATACCAAATTTGGTAGGACAAAGGGCAGAACTTAAAAATATAATCCAAGTCTTCATCCTCATCACAAAAGCTACAAGATCCATTAATATCAAAACCTCTTTTCCTCAAAAGCATCTTAGTAGGAAGCTTGTTTTGAAAGAGAAGGAAAAGAAAAGTTGTTATCTTTGGAGGGCAATTGATGTTTCAAATGATGTTGAGCCAATTTGTAGTGTTATTTCCCCCAAAGAATGGAGAACATTTCAACAAATAGACCGATTTAATAGTGAACATTCCAGAAGAGTTCCCCTCTCAAATCATTCTATCTTCCAATTGTCTAGGAGAGATAAAATAGGATTTGATTTTTTCTCATAAATCATTAGGAACAATTGCTCGAATTGTGGGTTCATCCCATCACTCACCATCAAAGTTAATTAAATCTGATACCATAATATTTTCATTCCCCTCACTTTCAAAAGAAAAAACTCCTAATAAAGGTTTTGATGATGCACATTTTGGTAGCTCCCGGCTGGCTAGTGACTCAGATGCTTGGCTGAATAATCCCTACCTGGAAGGTGGCTTGGACACCTAGCTGAATGGATTCCTACCTAGAAGGTGGCTTGGATGCCTAGCTGAATGGTGACGAGCTGGAGAAGTGGCTCTGATGCCTAGTTGAATGGTGACGAGCTGGAAATGTGGCTTTGATGCCTAACTGAGTGGTGACGAGTTGGAGAGGTGGCTTTGATGCCCAATTGAGTGGTAATGAGCTAGAAAGGTGGCTCTGATGCCTAGCTAAATGATGATAAGCTGGAAAGGTGGCTCAGATGCCTAGCTGAATGGTCACGCTGGAGAGGTGGCTTTGATGCCTAACTGAGTGGTAACGAGCTGGAGAAGTGGCTCTGATGCCTAGCTGAATGGTGACGAGCTGGAGAAGTGGCTTTGATGCCTAACTGAATGGTGATGAGCTAGAGACGTGGCTCTAATGTGACATACAAAGAAACAGTGTCAGAGTGACCGGGTTGCTTTACCCAAGGTGGGCACTCCGATGCTTAAGTTAGCGAATCAGAGATTTTAAGATAGAAAAATGTGAGAAAGCTAGAGAGCTACGAGAACTAAAAATTGTGCATCTTCCTAGGTCTCAAGGGCTGATGCCCTTAGAAAGTTGGATTGTCATGTGTCTCATGAAACGTTCTCGAAATCCTCGGCCCACAACATAGAGGTTTGTTCTGCTTTGGAAGGAAGATAGTGTGCCAGTTAATAAGGCCTACTGCTTCCCTCCGATTTGGGCGGGATAAGGATAATGCCTACGGTTATGTAGTGTGATCCCAAAAGGTTCAGAGACAACTGGCAAGCTTCTAGAAAGGTAGGTCGCCAGGTTGGTGACAGAGGTAGATTGCTAGGTCGCCAAGTCGGGGACAGAGGCAGGTCGCCAGGTTGGCGGCAGAGGTAGGTTGCCAGGTCGACGATAGAAGTAGATCGACAAGTCGATGGTAGAGGTAGGTCTCTAGGTCGGTAGCAAAAGTAGGTCGCCAGGTCGACAGTAGAGGCAGGTCGCCAAGTTGGCAGTAGAAGTTGGTTACCAGGTTGACGACAGAGGCAGGTCGCCATCTGGGACCCCATTTTGGCTAAGGCAAGTTGTCGCCTAGGTGATGTTGGGATGTAGTCCAATGGTTCTGATATGCCATGTGTCATGATGTCAGTGGAGGGCCAAATCTACTCTCGTTAATTGCCCTCCACTCCCGAGTAGACCTGTTCATGGGCCGAGTGGCCCGACGGGCTGGCCTGACCCCCGGACGGGCTTGAACATGTTTATAGGCCCGTGGGCTTAAAGTTGGGCCAAAAAGACTGGCTCGCAATAAATTTGAGCCAGACTCGGGTTTTGTCAAAATAGCTCAGCCCGAGCCCAGCCCGGCCCGACCTGACCCGACCTAAAATTAGAATTAAAATGGGTTACATGATTATGTCCATTTGAATAATTTTTTTTATTTAAGAATGTAAAATTGTGTTTTAAAACGCAAAAGAAAAGGAAAAAAAACCATCTTATAGGCCCATTGTTCATTTAAATAGGAAAAAAACCATCTAAATTTTTAATTCTAATTTGAATAGGGAAATTTGTAATTTTTTTTATTAGGTCAGGCTTCAGGCTCAGGCTCGGGCTTCGGGTTTTTTATCAGGGCCGGGCTTGGGCCCAAGTTATAGGCTCATTGGTCGGGCCAGGCTTGGGCTCGGCCCTAGCATATTTCCATTAATGATGAATAAAAGCCTAGCTCGATCCCGTCCGAGCCGACCCATGAATAGGTCTACTCCCGAGTTGAGATCAACTCAGCGAAGGGAGTAGATTTGGGCTTCATCATAGGTCCTTTGGTCTATTACCAACATATTTCGATGTCGACTTAGGGGTCCTTGATGTTGAAAGCGGTTTGGCTTCCCCTTGCGATATGTTCGTCAATGTTGGAATTTAAATAGTGGTTTGGTGTCATGGCTGCACTGTGTCAGTCCTCTAATGTGCTGGTCATCTACTCCTACGACAAGCCACAAGGAGTTCAACCTGTGGGGGCGTCTTTACTAACCGTAGGTTGTCGTCTCACATGGAAACCTTGAAAGGCTCAACCCGCAAGGGCGACTACAATCTGTTGGCCACCGACTCGCGCGGGAGCCATAAAGGGCTAGACCTGTAGGAGCGACCTCGTGAATAGGGCTGACAAGGTTCGTCCGGGCTGATTATGTGTGTCACCAAGTCGGCGGAGGTAGGTCACCTTCTCAATGGTAAAGGCATATCGCTAGGTTGGTGGAAGTAGGTTGCTAGGTCGGTGGAAGCAGGTCGCCAGTTCGGAGGTAGGTCTCCAGGTCACCAAGTCATCGAAATTTTGATAGTCTAGTTTTGCTCTCAGCACCTCGGCCTACATACACCTTGTCACCTCGGTAAGACTGACCTACGAGGGCAACTCCACAATTAGTTGGCCATCAACTCCCACGTAAAGCATGGAGAGCTCGATTTGTGGTACAACCTCACAGTTTGTTGGCTATCAACTCCCACGTAAACCACGAAGGGCTCGACCTGTGGGATGGCCTCACATTCTGTTGGCCGCCAACTCTCGCAGAGAGTATGTAGAGCTCAGCATATGGGGGTGGCCTCACAGTTAGGGAGATTCTGTATGGACAAGACTGCGAGAACTCATTTGGGCTAATTATTTTGTTTCTACCCCCTTAGGGGGTTATTTTGATCAAGCACTATTGTTGTTGCTTAGAGATGTTATTACTTGAGGGTCAGAGAATCAGGTGAGAACAAAGCCTTTTGTAGGACTTTCCACAGATGACGCCAATTGATGATGTGCATTTTGGCAGCTCCCAGCTGGCTAGTGACTCAAATGCTTGGCTGAATATTCCCTACTTGGAAGGTGGCTTAGACACTTAGCTAAATGGTTCCTACTTTGAAAGTGGCTTGGACGCCTAGCTGAATGGTGACAAGTTGGAGAGGTGGCTCTGATGCCTAGCTGAATGGTGACAAATTGGAAATGTGGCTTTGATGCCTAGTTGAGTGGTGACGAGCTGGATAAGTGGCTTTGATGCCTAATTGAGTGGTAACAAGCTAGAAAGGTGGCTCTGATCCCTTGCTAAATGGTGACATGCTGGAGAGGTGGCTCTGATGCCTAGCTGAATGGTGACGAGCTGGAGAGGTGGCTCTGATGCCTAGCTGAATGGTGACGACCTGGAGAGGTGGCTTTGATGCCTAACTGAGTGGTGACGAGCTGGAGAGGTGGCTCTAATGCCTAACTGAATGGTGACGAGCTGGAGAAGTGGCTCTGATGCCTAACTAATGGTGACAAGCTGGAGAGGTGGCTCTGATGCCTAACTGAGTGGTGACGAGCTGGAGATGTGGCTTTAATGCTTAACTAAATGGCGACGAGCTGGAGAAGTGGCTTTGATGCCTAACTAAATGGTGACAAGGTGGAGAGGTGGCTCTAATGCCTAACTGAGTGGTGAAGAGCTGAATAGGTGGCTTTGATGCCTAGTTGAATGGTGACGAGATGGAGAAGTGGCTTTGATGCCTAACTAAATGGTGACGAGCTAGAGAGGTGGCTCTGATGCCTAATTGAGTGGTGACGAGCTAGAGAGGTAACTCTGATGTCTAGCTTAATGGTAACGAGTTGGAGAAGTGGCTTTGATGCCTAACTGAGTGGTGATGAGCTGGAGAGGTGGCTTTGATGCCTAACTGAATGGTGACAAGCTGGAGAGGTGGGTCTGATGCATAGATGAATGGTGACGAGCTGGAGAGGTGGGTCTGATGCCTAGCTGAATGGTGACGAGCTGGAGAGTTGGCTCTGATGCGACCTACAAGGAAACAGTGTCAGAGTGCCCGAGTTGCTTTACCCGGGGTGGGCACTCTGATTATTAAGTTAGCGAATAAGAGATCTTAAGATAGCAAAGTGTGAGAGAACTGGAGATCTATGAGAACTAAAAATTGCGCATCTACCTGGGTCTCAGGGGCTGATGCCCTTATATAGTTGGGTTGTTGTGAATCTCGTGAAACGCTCCCGGAATCCTCAACCCACAACATAGAGCTCCATTCCACTTTGGAAGGAGGATAGCGTGCCAATTAATAAGGCTTACCGTTTCCCTCCGGTTCGGGCAAGATGAGGATAAGGCCTATGGTTACGTAGTGTGATCCCAAAAGGTTTGGAGACAATTAGCAAGATTATAGAAAGGTAGGTCGCCAGGTTGGCGATAGAGGCAGATTGCCAAGTCACTAGGCTGGTGAGCGACAGAGGCAGGTCGCTAGGTCGACAGCATAGGTAGGTCGCCTGGTCAGCGATAGAAGTAGATCGCCAGGTCGACGACAGAAGCAGGTCTCTAGGTTGGCGGCAAAAGTAGGTCGCCAGGTCGGTAGTAGAGGCAGGTCGCCAGGTTGGCAGCAAAAGTAGGTCACCAGGTTGGCGGCAGAGGCAGGTCGCCAGCTGGGACACCATTTTGGCTAAGGCAAGTTGTCGCCTAGGTGATTTTGGGATATAGTTCAACTGTTCTGATATGCCATGTGTCATGATGTCAGTGGAGGGTCAAATCTGCCCTCATTAGGTTTGTTGGTAACCCATTTGTCATGCCAAAAACTAATTGTTCTACCATTCCCAACTTGGTATCTAATACCTTTTTCCAGTAGATCTTTGGAATGGAGAATGCCTTTCCAAGCCCATGATGAATCATTTTTTGGGCTCATATCCCAAAAAGAATTACCTTTCATATATTTGTTTTTAATAAGTTTAGCCCAAAGATTATTTTCTTCATTTAAAATTTTCCATCCTAATTTTGCAAGGTTTGCTTCATTTACCCACCAGAGATTTCTAACTCCTAGACCTTCCCATCTTTTGGGAGTACAAATACAACTCTAATTCATTAAGTGCAAGGGCTTCTTCCCTTCAGTCCTTTTTTCATAAAAAATTCTCTTTGAATTGTTTCCAACTTCTCTAAAGCATTATTTGGAATTTTAAATGACCTCATGATATATTGGGGCATCATGTTTTTAGTGGAGTTTATAAGTTTAAGTCTTCACACTAATGAAAGAGATTTTTTTTCCAATTTGCTAGTTTTTGGAGCATTTTCTCCTTGACAACGGAAAATGTATTATTTATCACTTTTTTGCTAATTAGAGGGACACATAAATAGTTCTTTGGATTCAATTCCTTTGGAATTCCAAGCAGCCTTGAAATCACTTTTTGAAGCTTTGGGTGAACATTCCTTGATATAAAAAAATTGATGATTTATTGAAATTTGGAGTTGTCTCGATGCTTTCTCATAATTTGAAAGGATTTCCTTAATTTTCATGCACATAGGGACTGTAGTATTTGCAAATATAATACAATCATCTGCAAATTGCAAAATGGGGATCTTTGGACCCCCTGTAGAAATTCTACATCCAATTTTATTGGCACCAAAATTTGCTTATTTTTCTAGATTCTTAGTAAGAGCCTCAACACATAGAGAACAAAAATGTAGGGAGATAGGGGATCCCCTTGTCTAATGCCCCTACTTGGAATCAATTCAGCTGAAGGGGTCCCATTAATTAATATTCTGTAAGAGACCGATTTGATACATTCCATAACCCATGCAATCCACTTTTCATGGGAACCAAACTTTTGCATAACCTTTACAATGAAATCCCATTCCAACTAGCCATATGCTTTCTCCATGTCAAATTTGCATGCCATAATTCCCATCTTACCCTTCTTCTTTTTTTCATAGAATGAACATCTCATGAGTAATAAAAACATTATCACTAATCTGTCTATTAAGAATAAAAGCTCTTTAATACAGGGAGATAACGCTATCAAGAAAAGGTTTTATTCTATTAACCAAAATTTTCACAATAATTTTGTAGATGGCATTACTAAGGCTGATTGGCTTATAGTCATTTGTATTGATTGGGTTGTTTTTTTTTTTTTTCTTTGGAATCAAAGAAATAATAGGTTTGGTTCAAAATTCTACACATTTTTCCATTATGGAAGAAAGCTTTAATAACACCACATACACTTTCTCCAATGGTATTCCAATATTTTTTAAAAAATAGGGCATTTAGTCAATTTGGACCAGGAGCCTTAAGATCTCCCATAGTTTCCAGAGCATCACGAAATTCTTATTAGAGACATTCTTAGTAATTAAATTATTTGCTCCTCCGTGGTGCAATTATTTAAGACATTTAATAAATAATCTGCTCCACTACTTCCTTCATACTTGAATCTTCTTCAATTGAAATTCTCCATTAAATTTCTTTCTAACATTTTCTTGGCTATAGACCCACACACCTTCTTCATTCTTAAATCTTTACTATTCTGCTTTTGTTCTTTATAATGGTCGCCATAGTGTGGAAGAATCTATTGTTTTTGTTCCGCAGTTTAATCCAATCGATCCTAACACGTTGGGCCCAGAAGATCTCTTCACGTTCCAGGATTTTATTCATTTGCTTTTGAAGGGCGTTTTCCAAATTAATGAGGCTAGTGTTATTCAAATCTTCACTAATATCCTTTTGGACATTCTTTAACCTTTCTAGAAAGATTTTTTCTTGCTCCACTCCCATGGGTCCTTAACAAGGTTATTTCTTTTTTTAATGAATTGGATTGCTTTTGGAGCCATTAGCTTCGATACTTCAACCCTTGTGAATAATATGAGTGATACTGGCATCATTACACCACATTGATTCGAACCCGAAACTGAAAGGTTTCGGCCCCCTATGGCTTTGAACATCGGTTTGAAGCAAGGGTGGGGAATGGTCCGAAGCCATAAATGGGAGGTTGGAGAGAATAACATTTGGAAATTGGAGCCTCCAAACCTCATTACCAAATACCCAGTCAACTCTTTCCATAATATTTTTATTTTTCCACGTAAACTGTAAACCTTTCATTTCAATTTCCATTAGGTTACAATCATTGATAAAGTTGTTAAAATTTCTCATTTGGCTAGGCTGAGGGTCCCTACCCCCTCTTTTATCTTCAACTACCAAATAATTGTTAAAATCCCCTAAAAGACACTAAGGGCCATTGATGTTGTCAGCAATGTCTCTAATCCACTTCCAAATGGTCATTTGTTTTGTTTTGTTTTGTTTTATTTGGAGGAACATAAACAAAAGTGCACCACCAACTTTTGTTCGAGTCGTTTTCATTTATAATAAAATGGGCGAGTCTATCATTAGAGCAAATAATTTGTAGAGAGATTTGACTACGATCCCATAAGATCCAAAGACCCCCGAAAAGCCTATTGGATCAATCAAAACATAATCCTCATACTGAAGTTTTCTAACAAATTTCATTGTGTGAGAAGCATTAACCCTTGTTTCCATAAAGGAACATACAACTGGCCTATGAGTACTAATAAGATTTAAAATTTGGCGTTGTAGCCTGGGTCTACCAGCGCCTCTTACATTCCAACAAGGTAAATTCATTTGTAAACAGTAGAGCTTGAAGGACCCATATTGTCATTTTCTTCAAATGGAGCTTTCTTGATGGATTTCGCTATTTCACCGCCTCCGTTGTTCTCTTCCATTTTTTGAATTTCGGTAACCAACTGGTCGTTTTGATCACCCCATAAGGTCATCCTCTTCAACGTTTAAACCTTGGCTGTCCTCATTTTCTAAGTCATCTCCCCCCATATGCCCACATTTCCGGCTCATAGGAGCTGCGCTCATAGTGGCCTTAGGATTCCCTCTTGGACTCCACCTCTTGTTTTGTTGAGATTTACCTTGTGGTTCGATCAAAGCCACACCGGAGTTGAAAAATCTGGGTTTTGTAGGTCCATGAAAATATCCAGATCTTTACTTTTTGTTCAAGGTCCAGGCATTCTGATTTTCCGAAATAGAAAGAGGCTTGACTCTATTATATCCATTGGATCTATTCAGCTTCATGTTTAGATTCGGCCCTCTAGTCGGAACCAGATTCTTGCACCGATTAACTATAGTCCATCCCTCATCCTGGTTGGAAGAGACAAGGTTTGGACACGCAAAAGCCTTGTTGCCTCTCCACCCATAGTCAAGGCACAAATAAAAAATATCATCTCATAGTATTTTTTTTCTCCCTCTCCCAGCAAAGGAATTTCCAATACAAAAGGGTGTGTTTGGGTTTACCCGGACACAACCCCTAGGGAACTCTTTTTACGAGAGATGGAACTGTTTAATGTTAGGTATCCATGCATGGGCTGCATGTGGGAGACGTTCTCGTGAGAATCCTGCCCGTTGCATCAGTTAAACAAAACTGGTTGGGCTCCTAATTGCGCCTGCATACCGTTATCGTTTGTTTCATTAAATGTCAAGATTTCTCTTGACGACACATGACATGCATGGGATAGCTCCCATGCAAAGTAATTGTAGAGGAGACTTATCGCCTTCCAATCCAATCCCACTCTCTTCGTTTCGTAACTCCGGATTCATCTGAACTAAATGCTCTTTGCATTTAGTTAGCTCTGAGGTTACCATGGGCAAGAGATCGGAGAAGATTTTAAATTGTTATTTGTTTCCTTTGAAAAAAATTGAAATTTGCAAATATCCCCGTTTTTGTCTTGAATGTTCCATTTATTGGAGTGACGAGCAGTGTCTTGCCATTCTCCCCATTTTTCAAAAACCATCGGTTGGTTTGGTTCCTTTTTTCCTCCAGATAGCTCCCGCTCCAAATTGCCATTTTCATAAAGTTGGTCAGTTATCTTTTCTACTTTATCCTTATTTTCTTCTTTCCCCGTGAAATTTCTTACAGAGGAGCAGTTATCTCCTTTGTTTGGAGCCGGGCAAATTTCTTTTACCTTTTTCCAAAATAAACCTATCTAAAGAATGACGATGAGCATGACCTCTAGTGGATTGTTTCATATAGTTTCTACAAACTGATGGAATTTTCGAAGCCAAATGAAGTCCTTTTTTTTTGGTTTTACAAGATTTGTTCTCAGACTTTTCTCTAATGTTAGCATGGGTACCTCCACCCCACAACACAGCGGGGCAGAGGACCTCACGAGCTATATTCCCGTAGTAAACATTGTTCAACTTCTGATTCATCTTAGCCCATTCTGTACCAGAGTCCTTAGCAAACCCCAAGTAACTTTTATTCTTAATCCTTTCTTTCCTGATTCCCTTAATTCCCATGATATGGTTGGAAACCAAAAAATCGTCTGGAATTAAGCTGGAAGCTGGAAACTGGAAAGGAAATTTAGCCGCAAGCCACTTAGTTAATACCCAACAAAGAAAAAATAAAAGCAGCCACATAAACGAGAAAAGGAAAAGAGCAAAAAAATTGGCAGAGAAGTCACCTACTGGAAAGGAGGAAAACTACTAATTAAGGAGAATAAAGTAACGACAAATATCATAGCTTTGTTAATGAAGATATCACATATTCAAACGAAAATATCATACATATACCTTCAAACGAAAATATCACATATTCAAAAAGATATCTTTATCAAACAAGAGTAATAACATAAAAAACATTAATTAGGAAGCAGAGTAATAAAAAATTTCACCATGCACGTACTTGGTTGTTGAAGACAAAACGGAAGATGTGTAAATTTTGCTAGGTCTAAGAAAGAATCAATAAAAAATGATGAAAACCTTTATTAGTCGAAGCAAAATACCGGATCTATGAAGCTCAAGACAAATCTAACATTACCTTGTGTAGATCAAAGCGAAGATCTTCAACCTCCTATCAAATCGGCAGGAACCCCGCAACCAAATGACATGAACACATGAAAATAGCAAAACACAAGTCAGAAAAAAACAGAAGATATTGATTGTCGACCACCGACGACCATGCCTTGGTCGGAGATGGAGGTGAGAAAGTACCGTTAGAAGGCGGCAATGGGGGGCGGTGGTGCAGCAAATCTCCTCTCACCCAAAACGGCTATTTTTTTCATATAGTCGAAAGAAAATGCATACCCTAATTACATCGTTGAGTGAAGAGAGCAAGATTGCATAAAAAAAATCGATGCAATAATGCACTCTTCGATCAATACATTCATGTCAGAAAATACAATTTTGCAGTCATTTTCAATACATATATGTATCACAAAAAAGCGTTTGCAAATGCGAACCGGAGTACATAAATACCCCATTTCGACGTTTGTATCGCAAATAAATGCAGCCATATAGGCTATTCAAGTTTGGAGTGGTGATTTGAATCCATCTTATTTCACTATTTTTTCCTCATTTCGTCTATTTTAAATTGGAAATTCGACAATATTAGGAATTCTTTCCAAAGCCTACACAAATCATTAGGTTGCAAATGGTGGGATCTTATTGGCCCAACACCTCTACTATGTGTTTTTTTAGTTGACCCTCTGTTGTGTTTGCTATATTAAGCAAAATGCAACAACATATTAATGGGTTAAGAACATGACATAAACGGTTCGGATCCTTTTCCACAAAATGACCAAAAACTCGACCCATTAAATTCCTTGCATTGTCTCAATCCGGTTAAGCTACACGAGCCAGTCTGATCATAACAAACCAAATTGGTTCACATCAGTCCGGCTGCACGAACCAATTAAAGTTGGTTTGTTTCCAATAACAAGATTTCAAAGAGTTTACTGTTACTAATTAACAGAAATGATTGCAATTTTCAATTAACTTACTGCTAAATACTATAAGTTTACTGATTATTTTAAAAGAAATAACAGTATATAAATTATTTTTATTAACACTAATCAACCAAAATAATTAAAGTAATTATTTTTTATAATTAGCTACACTAATAGTAAATTTTGGCCTAAAAAAACAATAAATTCTTCACACTAATTTAATGCTGATCTTTATGAATTATTGAATATTGGCTTGATTCAACTAAAATACCGTTAGGCTTGAGCTTGAGTTCGAGTTCGAGTTCAATTCAAACTTTATTTCTCGGTTCCAGTTCGATTTGATTAAATATTAAATATTCGATGAGCTCAAGTTCAGCTTGAAAACGAATATATTTTTTTTTATTTTATAAAGATATGATATATTTTTAAAATATATAGTATAAAAATATAATTTATAATATATTATAAATTATAAATTATATTTTTATACTATAATATATGTATGTATTTATATATAATGTTAATCAAGCTAGTTTCACAGGCTTTTGAGCCAAACTTTTTATAGGTTGAGTTTGAATTTGAATAACTAATCGATCTTACATTGAGATTTGAACTAGATTCAAACTCAAGCCGAACTATTCAATTAGAGCTCGGTTTGATTGCAACCATATTCATCTGTGTGTTCAATTTAATTAACCTTAATAAGCCTAATTGACCTGATTGACCTAAATAATCATAATTAAACTAATTATTTTTTGTTAAATTAATATCCATCTAATTTTCATTTAAAAATAATTAAAATTATAATTTGATACTTAAATTATTACACATTTAGCCTAAATAGCATAGTTAACCATAACAACCTAATAAACCTAATTAATTTGAAAACCCTAATGACCCTAAGAATCTTAAAAAACTAACGAACCTAATTAAATTGAAAACCTGATTACCCTAATAATGGTAAAAGCCTAATGAATTAATTAGCCATAACTAACTTGACTCAATTAGAAATGTTATAGGGTTGTGTTTACTTAAATTTTGGTTAACAAGATCCATGCATCGCACGGGGGCTGACTAGGTAGTCATTTTATTGACCAATTCACCCAATATATTGTATTAACCTGGTTCAATTAATACAATTGTACTTACAATGTAAAAGACCCAAGAGCGATCAAAATGAAAATGAATTGCTTTATTGGGTCGGGTCATTTTATTGACGAGTTTAGTTATTCAAATCCATCTATACTAAAATTAATATATAGAAAAATGAGTTCACAACAACATTCCTCTCATTCTCCCATTCCCCCTTCTCTCAATTCTCCTTGACTCTCTCTCTCTCTCTCTCTCTCTCTCTCTCATGTTCCTGCTCACTTACCCTACCCCCTCCTAAAATTTCTTCTAAATTATCTATCTAAAAACCAAAGATGTGATCAAATTAATTTGGGAAATGCTTTTGATATTTTAAACAATTATTGATATTATTGAATATTATTCAGTAAATATCAACACATAACCTATAATTTTTCATAATTTTCGTAAATTGAAAATTTTAATTACTAAAAATTACTTGTTGAGAATTATTGATATTGGTAACTTAACTTCATAAATTTTTGAAAATTAATTATTGAAATCAATAGCTACTGGAAATTAATGAGTAATTAAAATATTAATAAATACAAATTTAATAATCGAAAAGAATCAATAGTTTTTAGCAACGAGTAGTTATTGATATTTTCAGTAATTTTGGTCAAATTATTAATATTTAATGATATTGTCAAACTATAATGAAAATTTTCCACTAATTTTGATATTTACTATAATTTTTGAAAAATAATTAGTGATTTTGTTAATTTAGTGTAACTTAAGTTATAAAACTTCCATTTTTTCAAATAAATAATTGGAAAACTTTAATAATTTCCATAAGTATTGGATACTACATTTAAAATTACCATAATTAATGAAACTATATTTATGGGGTTGGGGGGTGTTATAGGTTTAGGGGATGACCCCCAGGGGTAGGAATGACATTGGGTCGGGATCATACTCCCCATCCCCGGTCCTCGACAAAGAGGGCTTCCCTATTGGGGACCTGAATCCCTGAATTTTTTTAATTAAAATTTTGTTTTAAGAAATATATTTATTGAAAATAAAGGAAAAATTAAAATGCAAATAATATAATATATATATATATATATAATCTTTTTAATTCTATCCCCACCCTATCCCCGCTAAGGCAATCTCCATACCATCTCTGCCTAATCAGGGACGTCGGGTACTTGACGGGGATAGAAAAAATTGCCATACCTACCCTTTAGTTGTGTAGCTCCATACAACAATAAGTTTTAAGTCCACTTCTATGCATTGCATAGGGGCCCGCTAGTACTATATTATATAGCAAATAAAGGCTATATCACCATCCCTCTCCTTCTTTCATTCCCCCCTTATCTCAATTCTCCTTAATCTCATCTCTCCTTAATGTTTTCTCCTTTTTCCCTTACCCCTTTCCAACCCTTCCATGTACATGGCAGCCATTTCTTCTTCAGTAGAGTCCCACTCCAATCTCTCTCTCTCTCTCTCTCTCTCTCTCGTTCCTAATCACTTATTCAACCCCCTCCTAAAATTTATCCTAAACTATATCTCCCACCTAAAATTCCTCTTAATCTATATTACATGCCCAATAAACTATATAAAAACCCAAAATGTGGTTAAATTATTTTTGGAAATACTTTTGATATTTTCACTATTATTGACATTATTGAATATTATTCAGTAAATATCAACACCTAAACTATAATTTTTCATAATTTTGGTAAATTAAAAATTTTAATTTCTAAAAATTACTTGTTAAAATTAATGATTTTGGTAATTTAATTTTAGAAAACTTTGAAAATTAATTATTGAAATCAATAACTACTTAAAATTAATAATTAATTAAAATATTAATGAATACAAATTTAATAATTGAAAATTCTTGGTAATTTTTATTAGAACTTTTATTTCAATAAATATATATTATTTTTTATATTTTCAGTAATTTTGATATTTACTATGATTTTTTAGCAATAATTAGTGGTTTTGGTAATTTAATTACCAAAAATTACTCATTTAGTGAAAGTTAAATTATGAAACTTCCAATTATTCAAATAAATAGTTAGAAAATCTTAATAATTTATGTAGGTATTGGATACTACATTTATGATTACCATAATTATTGGAACTATATTTATGAGTTTGGGGGATGACCCCCAAGTAGGAATGGCAATGAGCAGGTTTAGGGTAGGGACCATACTCCATGTCCTAACCTTGAGTTTTAAATTAATTATTCTTAGAAAAAATTGGCATGCACCCCCGGTCCCCGATGGAGATGGGTTCCCCATCTAGGACCTGAATCCCAAATTTTTTAATTAAAAGTTTGTTTTCAAAAAGGTATTTATTTAAAATAAAGGAAAAATTAGAATGCAGATAATATTTTAAATATATTTTGACATATATATATATAATGTAAATAATAATATATATTTAATATAATATAATACACACATATATTTAATATTTAATATAATACACAATTATATAATTACACACACACACACACACATATATATACTCCCCATCCCTGTCCTCGTTCCAAATGGGGAAAATTGCCATCCCTACCCTTGGGTTGTGTAGGCCATAGAGCAATAAGTTTTAAACCCAATTATGAACCCCACCCTTCCAAGCTCCAAATAGATAAACAAATAAAATAAGGGGAGGAAAAAAAGTGACAATGTTGCAAAGGAGAAAGAGCCTGTGATGACTTGTTTTGGATCGGAGCTCAGTCATGGACTAGTTTGTGCTAGTGATGACTTGTTTTCAGGGAGTTCATTCTTCTTCTTTCTTTGATTTTCTAGTTTTAGTCCTGTTCTGGACATCTCTTTAGAGAATTTTCTCTTGTTTCTCTAGTCTAATTGTAGCTTACTGGTCTGTTTAGGTCTATTTGGTTAGGCTTGTTTGTTTAGTTAGTGTATTAGGTTTTTTCTCTTTAAATTTTACTTGGATCTAGAGTGTAGATATCAATTTGTTTACCAAGTGCTTGGCATCCTTTCAGATAGCAAGCTGGCTGAAGTATGGAAGTGAAAGAACTAAGGAAGAAATGACAAAGAAAAGTACAAAAAATCATAGAAATTTTTGTTGAACTCGATAAGCTCAAAGCCTCTAATGGGTTTGAAATTGCAAAAAACATGAAAAACTAGGAGACTGTTCAACCTTTACGTGATGATGGAGTGTGTCTTCATCCTCATGTATGCATGTTGGAAGATAAAAAGAATAAAGGTTCGATGAGGGGCCCGAAGTGTCTCCTTCCTATTGTAAAGAGAAATTATAACAAACGATACAGAGCAAGCCACTAATTTGAAGGAAAATTCATAGATAAATCCATTGATATGAATGAAAAAATAGCTAAAAAAATTGATGATCTTATCCTCGGTGACCTTGTCAACTCGAGTGTTGATACTATTTACCATATTGATAGAACTATTATCAATAAGACTCTTCATGGTTTGCATGATCCCTCCATAGTGTTGGTGCCAGCTTGTAACTTGGTTTGCACCTTTCGGTACTGGAATTGGAAAGAGAAGGAAAGCCTAAAAGTTTCAAATGGATGGTTGGCCACTGGATAATGCGCCTTAAGATTGATGAATAGTGTTGCAAAGATGATGGAGACCAAACTTTGAATTTGAACGGTCTGGGTTATGATTGTTCTTTGCACAAGGATGTTGTTTTTTCATAGGAGAGAGAAAATGCAGACATTAATGTTTTCGATAACCCACTTGTTATTAATGGTAGACTCAATAATCTTAAAAACCATCTCGAGAAGTGCAATGCTCCTGGGATGGTTGCATAGTATCTTACCATGCATGATGATATTTTGGGAAGTGTAAACGTCGTTACTTTGTCCTGTGCTACTAGTAGGAAGCTTCCGCATGATGATAACAAGCCATGCATACCAAAGAAAAGTTTCAAAGAATCTCTCCTTACTAGTATTCTCGAGAAGTCGAAGAGGTGTTATGGGAAGTTGGCATTAGCCTCAAGTTTAAATAGTGACCACGGTTCCTCTGGGGCCATTCTTCCCTCCTAGAACTATCCATTTTTTCTCATCAATTTCAGATGGCTTCCTCTATAGGGTCCTTCCATCCGGCTGGTGACTCGAGCAATGTGAGGAGATCTCTATCTAAAACTTTCCTTTCGGAAGCTATGAAAGGTGCTCCTTCAAACAAGGACACCAAAGATTCTTGTGTAGCCCACCTGATTAATCTTGAAAAGCTCAAAGGGAAGAAGATAATGGAGAGCAAGGGTGTTTTTTGTCTGTTCGCTAAGTTCTAGGTGATAAAATCAAAGAATGGAAGATTACCAGTAAACTGGACATTCAAATCCTTGGCAACAATTCTATCTTTTCTCTCTCTCATCTGAGGATAACCTTAACCAAATTCTCAAGGAGGGTCCATGGGTCATCAATAGGAAGTATATTGCTTTCATGAAATGGAGATCTAGTTTTAATCCACTTAAAGCTAAACTAGAAGAGGCGGATGTTTGGGTCAGGATTCCAAGGCTGCCCTTGGAATTTTTGTCCAGAGAAGATCTTGAAATCATTCTCAGGGATGTGGGAGCCATCATTAAACTTGATAGGGATATGGAGAGGGCTTCACATTCTCTATTTCCTCGTGTTTACATTCATGTTAACACCACCAAATAGTTCATTTTGGATATTCCAATCATCGATAATGGTAACCATGACAAACTTAGAGTTTTTAATGAAAATGTACATGACCTTTGCATCGCTTGTGGTTGGCGTGGTCACAAGTATTACCAGTGTGTTGTGGGTAATACTAAAAAAGATGTGGGTGGATGGATTGTTGTGAATAGGAAACATAATTATAGTTTTGTCAAAGGTGAATGGCTAAGGCAGAATGCTCAGGTTTCGAGAACAAGACAAACTCATGTTTCCATTAATACCCCGGCCGCTCACACCTGAAACAACAAAGCATTGGTCGAACAAAGGGTTATACTGCTCGCTTCATTAATCTAATGTTTGCTTCAATACTTCCAGATAAAATGACAAATGAAAAGGCTCACTGGGTTCAAAAGAAGAAAAGCTTACATAATGAACCCCTATCAAATGATAATCCGCCAATTGTGTTTCATCCCACTAGATGCGGGAATGAGGACAAATTTTCTAGACATGTTAACAGTTATAGCACAAATGAGAAGGGAGAGGATGATAATGTACGAACGAATCTTGTAGGTGATGAGGGTGTCAATGAAGAAGACATGGAAGAAGAGTGGGAAGGTCAAGAGAATAATAGCTGGATGACACATGAAAATTTTGACCCCGAGACTTCAAATTTCAGTGCTGATTTTTCCATTGCTCAATTGGGTCTAGATGAGCAGGGTCCTAAGGATACGAAGGGTTCTAAATGAAGATCCTAGTTTGGATTGTAAGAGAGGCTGGTATAGTCCATATTAGACGTCAAGTTACTGAGTTATGTAGGCAATTTAAGCCTAGTATTTGTTGTTTAATGGAAACAAGGGTTAATCCTATTAGAGCAAAATAAATTGTGTCTTCTTTTAAATTTGATAAATGTCATCTTGTTGATCCTATTGGATTTGCTGGTGGCCTATGGCTATTATGGAATTCTTCCTCTTGTTCTATTGATATTATTTTAACAAATGAAAGGCTTATCCATGCTTACATTATTGATTTAGAATCTAACAAAAATCGGTTTAATACATTGGTTTATGCTCCTCCTTGTAAACTGATTAAGCTAAGGTGTGGGATTAGATTAGAAACATTGCAGATAATACTCCTAGGGTGTGGTGTGTTATGGGGGATTTTAGTTCTCTCAAAAGGAGATAAAATAAAAAAAGGGGGAGTGGATGTAAGCCCCTCTCATACAAGGAATTTTAATAAACTTATTAACTATTGCAATCTTATTGAGTTAGATATGGAAGGAGGTTAGTTCACTTAGAAGAAGAATACTACTAAAGAAAGGATTGACTGGGTCCTTTCAAATGCTGAATGGAGGTGTGAATTTAATGATTGTATGCTCATGAATTTACCTTTTTTGGCGTCCGACCATACACCTCTGATGCTTGATACTAATTCTCATGCTTTTTTTGGTCCTAAACCTTTTAGATTTGAAGCCGTGTGGTGTCTTTATCCTAGTCTTGATAATGTGATTAAAAGGGCCTGGGTATCAACATTAGTGGATCTAGAGCCACACAATTTTGTAAGAAATAAAATAACCTTGTTAAGGAACTAAAATATTGGAATAAACATCATTTTGGGAATATCAGAAAAAGAAAAGAAGATTTATTGTTGAAACTCCAAGAAATCCAAGAGATCTTAGAAGGGGATCCAAATAACAAAAGTCTCATCAATCAAGAGAAAGATCTCCAGAAACTTCTCAACAACACTCTTGCTAGAGAAGAAATTTATTGGGCTCAAAGTTCCAGAGTTGATTGGCTTAAACTTTGGGATAAAAATAATAAATTCTTTCATACTACTGCAACAATTAGGAGAAATAAGAACAAAATTAGGAAAGTCAGAAATGAGGATGGAGTCTGAGTTGAAGATGCTGAGGCGATCAAGGAACTATTTTGTAGTAGTTTTGAAAAGAGATTTAATTTTGAGGGCACTTCAGAAGTTGATAGTTTAATTTCAAATATAAAATGTTGTGCTTCTCAAATACTTAACAATAATCTCTGTAGAGAGGTTATAAACGAAGAAATCCATAATACCTTGCTTTTGATAAAGGATATAAAGGCCTTGAAACCTGATGGTCTTAATGTATTTTTCTTCAAAAAGTACCGGAATATTATTGGGGATGTTGTATGTAGAACTGTCAAAGTGTTTCTTCACTCTGGGAAAATGAATGTTGATTTAAATAGGACTTTTGTTACGCTTATCCCAAAGCGTAAAAACCCAAAGGGGGTTAATGATTTTAGACCTACTACCTTTTGTAATGTCATTTATAAAACTATCTCTAAAATCCTTGTGAATAGAATCAAACCGTTCCTGCATGACATTATTTCCCCCTTCCAGAGTGCTTTCATACCCAATAGACAAATTATAGACAACATTCTCATTGCCCATGAAATGCTACACTATGAAAAAGAAAAAAGGCAAACAGAGGATGATCGCTTGCAAGGTTGACATGGAGAAGGCCTATGCTAGGCTAGAATGAGATTTTATCAGGAAAGTTCTAGTTAAATTTGGTTTCCATGACAAATGGATTAATTGGATAATAGAAAGCATTAGTTTAGTTTCCTTCCAAATTCTCATAAATGGCTCTCCCACCCGAGTCACCAAAGCTAGTAGGGGGATTTGGCAAGGTGACCCCTTGTCCATAGTTGTCAAGGCTAGGCGGTTTTTCATGGTTGCCTCACCTAAACGCCATATGTTTTGTGCATTAGGTGCCCACCCAGAGACTTAAGCAGGCGCCTGGGCGGGTGCCTACATGCATCTAAAAAGATTCTTTTTTAATTCATTAGTTGTTGTATTCTTTTAAAATAAACCTATTGCATTGTATCATTTTAGTATTAAGACAACTATAGTATACAACTAAACTAAGTAATCTCTATTTTCTTTTCAATCACAAGGATTTTGGTTCGACTAGAGAGGGAGGAGAACCAAACAGGTGAACTCTGCGAGCTCGAGCAGCCCAGCCCCATCACACCTTAGTTCGAGCAGGTAAGTTGATAACTTCAGTTCTTCTTCTTTTCCAGATTTCAGAGTTTCAAACTTTTTCCCTTTTTTTATTTTGAAAAACGGAGGCTCCTTCACTCCTCCCTTTCTTCTTCTTCTACTTTCTCTTCTCAGATATCAGTCGAAAAAACAGGGGCTCGTTCGTCCTCCTTTTCTTTTCTTTTCTTTTCTTTTTCAAAAAAATAGGGGATCCGCCCCTATACTCCTCAGTCCTCCCTTTCTCTACTTCTTCTTCTTCTTCTTCCACCTACCCCATTAGTCTAACTGTTCTTAGTCAGTCACTCGAACTCTCTTAGTCGTCAGTCTGCCCAATGAATCCTTTGTTTTTTGAAAAAAATAAGGCTCCGCCCTACTCTTCTCCTCCCTTCACTCAATTAGTATTTAAGTCATGATTCACACTTGAATTATCTCGGTTTTTAACAATCGAAGCTACCAAACCTACTCTTCTTCTCTTCTTCAATTATTTTCTATTCTCTTCTTTAATTCTTCTTCTTCTTCTTCTCATTCAAATATTTTTTATATCGTTAATATATATGAATATATGGCTGATTTTTTTTTATATGGATGAACTAACTACATGGCTGAAACTTGATTCAGTGATTGTATGGCTGAATTGAATTCTCTTCTTCATTTTTTTATGGCTGAATTATATATTTGAAACTTGATTTAGTGATTAATTGATTATGTATATGATACATGATATATGAATAATATATATGATTGTATGGCTAAATTCTCTTCTTCTCTTCTTCTCTTTTTCATTAATGTTTTTTATTTTTACATGGCTGAACTACTCTTTAATTTTTTTAATTTTTATTTCTATATTACAACATTGATTGCTTTTGCTGATTTACAATATTGCAATATTGCATTTGATGTATATTGTAATTTGATATTTGATTATATAATTGAACTGAATTTTGCTTGCTTTAGCCTTTAAGTTTTTACTTAATTTCTATTTCTAAGTTCTAACTGAATAACTGAATTATTGTTTGGCTGAAATTTGCTTGCCTTTTGTTTTTATTAATTTATTAATTAATGTCATTGCTGATTTGCCCTTGATCTTAGACTCTTAGTCTTTTTATTGGTGATTTGTCATTGTCATTGATAATTATATCATTGATTCATTACTGATTTGTCATTGCTAAATGCTGATTTGTTTTTATTCTCATTAAATAATGGCAAACGAGGCACATCAAAACACTTATGGCACTAAGGACAAGGCCCAATCAAAAGATCCAGCATGGAAGTGTGCATATTGGCATGATTTAGAGGACAAAAATGCTATTACATGTTCGTGTAGAAAGATTGTCCAATGAGGAATTAATAGAGCAAAACAACATTTAATTGGAGGATTTGGGAATGTTACCAAGTGTCCAAAAATTACGAGTATTGCAAAAGAGATGCAAAAATACATGTGCAAAAATAAGAGGAAGAAACTATTAAGTGATTTTGCAGTGGAAGACAGTTATGGGCCATGGGAGCAAATGGTCTGTGAGAGAGAATCTCACCATGAAAACAACCAACCTACGAAACTAGGTGGCTCCATTTCAACTAGTAGGAGTGCCCAACTATTAAGCCCCATGTTTTCACAAAAAAAAAATGTTAGAGGACCCATGGATGCTTTTGTGAGGCCAAGTCCAGAAGAAGTGGTAGAGGCAAGGCACAAGGGACAATTGGTGCAAACAAGCATAGAAATTCAGTTAAAAAAAGGAAGGAAGAAAAAATGTGAATGAATATGTTGCAAAATGGTTTTATCAAGCCGGAATACCCTTTAACACAGTAAAGTTGAAGAGTTTTGAGATTATGGTAGAAGCAATTGCACAATTTGGGTCTGGGTACAAACCTCCAACCTACCATGAGTTGAGAGAGCCACTCTTGAAAGAGGAGATTGAGAAAATAAAATTTCTTTACAAGGACTATGAGGCCTCTTGGAAAACTTATGGTTGCACTATTATGTCTGATGGATGGACAGATAAGAGGCAAAGAAGTTTAATAAACTTTTTGGTGAATTCTTGATGAGAATAAAAATTATCATATTTTTATCCCTCAATGTTCTATCTTTTATACTTAATTAGTACCTAACTGGACTCACTATTCTTGTATTTCGATTTAGGGCAAACAAGAAGGCGACATGAGGAAAACAAGGCTAATCGGACGATTTTGCACAATTTCAGCACTGTTCAGTAATCTGGGCATAACTCTCACATCCGGACTCTGACAGGGATGATTCAAGATGCATTGGAAAGCTAAGGAAGAAATCTAAAACTTTTGTGCTTTAGGTTTTGATAGATTTGGTTTGCATCAAGGTCAAAATCAAGCCTGAAGTTGAAGAAAATTCGTAGAGAAGCCCAAAGCCCAATTCATAGAAAAGCCTTATAGCGGCCCAAATTATTAAAAAAGCCCAACTTGAATTCAAGAATAAAGAGTCCTATCAGATTTAAATTTTAATTGTAATCCTAGAAAGATAAGGAAGATTGAGATTACTAGATAAGAGATAGGATAGGATTATATCAAAACTGATTAGGACTTTATATTTTTGAGGATAATCTCCTAAGAGGAGTTGGAGAGAGCCCCTCCTCCTAAAGCTATATAAAGGGGGGGGGGGGGATCAGCTTTAGGCATCAATCAAGTAATCCATATTGGAAGCAAAGCAAGAAGGAGAAAAAGAGGAAGGTGGCGGCAAGGAGATGGCAACCATGAGTGTCTCAGCTTCTCTTTTCTGATTCAAGGGGAATTTTTGGTTCAATTGTGTCACTGTGAGGTTATGTGCTTAATTTAATTTCTTGCTTTTAATTCAAGTATTCGTTTATTTTTGTGCATATTTTTATGGAAGTTGATGTTGATTAATTTGACAAATTAATTAGTATTGATTTTCCTACGACTATCCATGATTCGGTGATCCGTAATTGTCATGAATAGTGGTACAAGTAGCAATTAGGTCAATATCTTTGTGGGTCAATTGTTCGTGACAGCCTTTGACCAATGTGTTGGCATGTTTTGACCTAAAGGGAATCAACATAACAAAATTTAATAATTGCAGCTATCTCAATTACTTTTATTTTGGTTTAACTACTTTCATAAAATTTATTGCTATCATTAATTGATATGGAACGCTATCGTGCCCAGTCGGTTAATGATAAGTGTTGATTGAATGTTGGGTTTGGTCAACTAAACTAGGAAGATATAATGTTTATTATGACTATCCTAATAAATCTAAAAGTTAAATGCTTGAATTGCAAGATTGCTATTTTTAGCTTAGGATCAGTAATCAATTGACTTAAATTGAACCCTTGGATCAGAGTTTGGTAAGACTGAAAATTTCCTTGTTATTTGCTATTTTGTGTTAATTGTTAGAAACTTAATTATTTGAAATTCCCACTCTTTAAATTGCGCATTTGGCTAAGAAATTTATTACTGGCTCCCTGTGGGATTCGAATTGGTACGACTATTACTACAATTTTATTGTAAGGTGGGATTAGCATTAATTTTGAAGGCTTCGACAACCCGTCAATTCTCCTTAAGGTACTTTCTTCCTGAAATTAGTTGATGCCTCAAATGAAATCCTCAATATAGCTTATTTGTATAAATTGATTGATATGGTTGTTGAGGAAATAGGAGAATAACATGTAGTGCAAGTGGTTACTAATAACCACTCTGCTTATATTGTTGCAAGAGACATTTTGAAGATAAAATAAATAATTTATTTTGGACCTCTTGCACGGCTCATTGTTTGGACCTCATGTTGGAGGATATTAGAGGACTGAAATCTATCAAGAATTGCATTGCCAAGGCAAGACATGTGACGGCCTTTATCTATAAACATCCTCTTCTCCTTACTTATATGAGGGAGAAAACACATGGGAGGGGATCTTGTTACAAGGTTTGCCACATCATTTTTTACTTTGTAAAGCTTGTTCACATTCAAATATCCATTGCATTCTTTATTTGTCAGTAATGTGTGGAATAGAAGTAAATGGGTAGATAAACCAGAGGGTTTAAAAGTCTCAAGCACTATTCTTTCAGTTACATTTTGGAAAAATGTAAGGATTGCCCTCTTAGCTTCCCAACTAATTGTGGAGGTCTTACGGTTGGTTAATGGTGATGAAAAACCTACAATGGGGTACTTCCACTTTGCAATGGAATGGGCAAGGGAAAAGATCAAAACAAACTTTGGTGGGAAAGAAATAAAATATCAGCCCATTCTGGAAATTTTTGACAGGCATTGGAATAATATGATGCAACATCCTTCGCATCTTGCCAGTTTTTTTCTCAATGTAGCCCTCTTTTATAAAGCAAAAGCTGATGATAAAGCATTAATTGGGAAATTTGAAATAGGCTTTGTAGATTGTATTGAGAGGATGGTGAGTGACATTGAAATTCAAGATAAGATCTCCCATCAAATGGAAAAATATAAGCATGCCCGTGGTGCATTTTCTAAGGAAATGACAATTAGACAACGAGAAGCAAAACAACCAAGTAAGATATGCCTCATTGCCTCTAGAATCTTTTTTTTTTTTGTATTGCCATCTTTGAATTTGTATTATCTAATTTAATTCTTTTATTTGTAATTTGTACTTTGTAGTTGATTGGTGGCATACTTATGAACATTGCACACCAGACCTTAGGCATATTGCATTATGCATATTAGGTCTTGCGTGCACGTCTTCTGCCAGTGAGCATAATTGCAGCACTTTTGAGAATGTAAATAATTTTATTATTTATTAATTGATTTATGAATTTTGATTATAAAAGTTAAAATATTTTATTTTTATACTCTTATTTTTGTTTGTTATGAATGTCGATTCATACCAAGAAGTGGAACAAACTTTATCAAAAGAGGCTTAATGATATTGTCTTTGTTCATTCAATATAATCAATGTCTTCATGAGAGGTTCTTGATAAGACATGCAAACCCATGACAAATTGATCCCATTTGCTTCGATGATGCTGATGAGAGTAGTAAATGGTTGATTGGAAGAGACCCATCAAATGAACTCGTTCATGAAGGTGGTGATCTCACATAAAATGAAGTGGATGAAGCATTAGGAGCAACTGAAGCCGCTGAGGGTGCAAATAGGCTGAGGAGAAGTGCATATACGGTTTATACACGTGCAAGTAAAAGCGGAGGTAGAGGTGGTCGTGGAAGAGGTGATGGTAAGGGATAAGACAAAGGAAAGAGTGTTGTGCAAGAAGAAGAGGATGATGACTCAATGTGGGGTGGAAACATTGAGGATAACGAAGATGAAGATGAAGTTGGAGAACTTGATGGGAAAGATGAAGATGATCGGGATGCAGATGATGTTGATTATGCTATTGATGATGTTGGTGGATTTAATGAAGGGGTTGCGGGCTCTTATTACCTAGATACTGAAATTAACTAGATATTTTTCTTTATTGATCATCTATAAACTTCATATTTTGTTATCCTTAATCCTTTTGTGGAGATTTTGGAGAATTGGGTAAGTGCCGTATTTATTTTTTGTTATGGTTTTATTCATTGTTTGATTTGGTTTCTACTTCCTATTTACTTCCTTTAAATGCCTAAAATAGATAAATTTCAATCTAGGTATGTCATATGTGTGATTTGATTCCTAGCTTTTTACATGATTGATAATTCCTTTTATTATTTGTTCATTTATTGTAAATTCACAATTCTTTTTATTTAATTTATTAATGATTTTTTTTTGTGTGTGTTGAAGGAAAAGTGAGAAAAGATAGCACTCAAGAAGGACAATGCTCAACATTCACTTCAAAGTCAAAGATATGTCTTTGACTCTTTGTGAATTTAATTTTTTCAATATTTATTACTTTATTATTTTAGTTTAGTTTTTTAGTGTAGCTGCCTTGCCTAGTTGTTTTAGACTCCTTTTTATTGATAATATTTTATATTTTTAGTTTTTTATATGAATTTTGTACTCATTTGAATGATTTGTAGTGTTAATAGTTAGTGTACTTGATTGAAAGTTAGAACACAAAACCAATAAAATGACTTAGAAAAGCATATATAAAGTAAAAACTCAATAAAACAAAAATATTTAAATTCCAATGCCTAAGTCCCCCTACATCTTTGTCCTTTGTGCTGAGGCCCTTTCTAGCAACCTTAATATGGAGGCTGAATGTGGTGCTAATGATGTGGGTTGTAAAGCTTCTAGGGGAGGTTCGACCATTCCAATTCTTCAGTTTGTAGATGATTGCATTATCTTTGCAAAGGCCCAATCAATGATTGTCACAAAATCAAGGAGATTTTGGATAACTTTGCTAAAGCTTCAGGCCAGCTTCCTAATTATCTTAAGTCGGCCATTACCTTTTCCAAAATCCTCCCCTTTAGACTCCATAAAGTGATGGCTTGAATTCTTAAAATTCCCATTGGAAATAGGAATAAGACTTATCTTGGAGCCTCTATTATTGAGGGGATGGTTTCAAAGGATGATTTCTAATTTTTGAAAGAGAAAATGGCCAACAAGCTTGCAGGTTGGAAAAAGCATTCTCTCTCACTTGCAGGGAGAATAATGCTAATTAATTCTTCTCCATCTGTAGTCCCTTAATTTGTAATACAATCTTTTAGAAAAAGTCATAAGGGATTTTCTTTGGGCAAAAGAGAGGAGCCAAAACCCCATTCATCTTGTTAAGTGGAGTAGAGTTTGTACTCACAAAATGTGAGGTGGGTTGGGTGTGAAGAACTTCAAATGGCTAAATAAAGCTCTTCTTGCTAAATTAGGGTGAAAATTTTTAAATTTTCATGATAATCTATGGGTCAAGGTTGTGAGTAATAAATATCCTAGGAATAGTAATTTATGGGATGCAAATAAAAAGAAAAGCTGGTCTTGGGCCTGGAAAGGTATAATGGATTCAAGAGATTTTATTAAAAGGGGTGTTATGTGGAGGATTGGCAATGGTAGAAGTGTGAATTTTTGGTTGGATTCATGGGCTGGGGAAGGCCTGTTGATTGAATTAAGAGACAATAGTGATCTTACTAATGTGGATATGACGGTTAGTAGAGTAATTGATTTTGAAAGAAAAATATGGGAAGAGGATTTCATTATTTTGATTGCCAATCATTAAGCTTGGCAACTTATAAAGCCTATCTTAATTCCCCATGGGGATCTTGAAGATAAAAGAGTTTGGAAGTTCACTCCTAATGGGAACTTCTCTGTTAAATCGACCTATGAGGAGGAGTGTCATTTTAATGGTAGTGCGGATCTTGCTTCTAACTTTCAAAATAATTATTGGAAGCTCATGCTTCCCCCCAAAATTGAAAATTTTCTATTCTTTATGCTAAATAATAGACTTCCTACAAAAAAAAACCTCATTTCTAGGGGTTTTGGGATAGATCCTGCATGTGCCTTTTGTGGGGAATTAGAAAATATTGACCACCTTTTTATTGACTGTAATGTGGCTAAGCAAGTTTAGAGTCACCTTTATGGGGGATTGTGATTCCGGTGGGCGGTGGTGGGCTAGTCTTAGCAAACCTATTGGTAACTTCAATGACAACTACATTAGAGAAAAAATTGCTTGTGTCTATTGGTTCATTTGGAAAGAGATTAAAGAGGTATTCTCTTGTATGGTTAACAATAACAAAAAACTCTTAACTCACATTGAGTGGTTCAGACCCAAACATAACTTCATCAAGACTAACCTTGATGCTTCTTGCTTGAATTTTGGTAACTGTGCCATTGGGTTTATAGCTCAGAACCATTAGGGCAAAGTCCTAGAGTTTAAAGCTATAGAAATTGGAATGTCAACTATCAACTAGGGGTGTCAACGGTATTCATCCAATTTCGAATTCGACATTTGACAATCAAATCGTATTCGGATAATTCGAATATCTAACTGGTCGTATTTGGATATCCTATTCTTACTGAATAGTCAATTGGATTTGAATTCGGATATGACCTGATTCGATTTGACAAATATTCGAATTCGATCAATTATTTAATTCTTATATATAATATATAAAATATTTTATATAATAATTAAGTCATATAAATAATTTATATATTTATATACTTTATATCAACAAAATATTTATTTTATACATTTATTAGTTATCGAAAATAAATAATTAATTAAATTCAAATCAAATCGAATATTTGAATATTTAATTGGATTCAAATTCGAATATTAATTTTCAATATTTGTCAGATATCGAATCGAATTCGGATATTTGATTTTCTAATCGGATTTAAATTCGGACATTGCCTAATCCAATTCGAATTCGATCCATTTACACTCCTACTATCAACCTTGGAGAAGCTTGGGAAGCCATTAATATTGTTATTAATTACATATAGAAGACTATGGCCTTCATGGAGAATGATCAAATTCAAGTACCGGAAAGCAAATCAAGCGACAAACTGGTTAACTCGTAAAGCTCTTAATAGCCAGGAGTGTAATAGAGGCTTTAGGTATTGTGATTTTCTTTTTATTTGTAATGTTGATGTAAGGGGAAGAGTTACCCCGGGTTTGTGTAGCTCATCTTTTGCCATAAAAACCCCAATTATGAATTATCCCTAACATTTTTTCCGTACATCGCACGGGGCACTAGTTCATACTTTTAAACCCTAGGCATGGTAGGGGTGATCATTTTTAGTCGAGGTTGACCCCAAATTTTTTGGGTTTGGGCCAAGGTTTTCTATCAACCCTTGGTTTAAGCCTAAACCTGAAAATTTGTGTAATACATACATGGGTACACTGGTACAGTATATATTTAAGGTGCAGGCCCGGCTAAAAAACAAAGAGTTGCAGGTCCAAAAGCCCGGTCCAGCCTGGGCTCGCGCCGGTGCTAAGCCCGGCAGGCGGCATATGATTACCCGCGGGCATCTCTTCTCCCTCAATCAAAGCTATACAAAGGGAAAGGGGAAAGCAAAAGAGGAGGAAGAAGGAAGAAGGAGGAAGGAAGAAGGAAGAAGGAAGCGCCAGAGGACGGGGGCCGGCTCCTCGTTTTTTTAGATGCAATTGTTGTTCCAAGAATCAAAAGAAGTGGGTATTCCCCCCATTTCATGGCCGCAAGGCCTCTGCGTTTAATTCCGGAGCATCGACTATTCTTCATCTCTCGTTCGGCGCCTCTATCTTCACGTGCTCCTTCTCCAGCGTTTACAAAAAAAGAAACTGCGGCAACACCTTTTCTGTGCCTTCGTAGGATCGCCTGCGGGGCTCCACTCACCAATCCAGAGCAACAACACCCGTCATATCACCACCGTCTATCGACTCTACAGGAAAACCTGGCGCAGAAGATCGGCAAGTCCATCCGTAGGCCTGGTGCAAGCTCTAAGGCTAGGGTTTATGCCGACGTTAACGTTATGCGTCCCAAAGAATTCTGGGACTATGAGTCCCTTACAGTTCAATGGGGGTACATACTAACACCCAATAAAAGAAAGAGGAACCCATTATCACGCTTGTTTATTTCGTGCTTAATTTTCTTTTGCTATTTTTCTTTTTCTTTATCAGGGAGCAGGACCATTATGAGGTGGTGAGAAAGGTGGGAAGAGGGAAATACAGTGAAGTTTTCGAGGGTGTTCATTGTACCAACAACGAATGCTGTATCATTAAAATTCTCAAACCCGTAAAAAAGAAGAAGGTGAGCTACAGCTTACTGCATAGCTGGTCTCTCTTAAAAATGCAATTTCCCCTTTACGGTTTAATTGTTTAGAGGTTGCTTAACAAGGAACTCTTTTCTTTGTTATTTCATTGATACAATGCTATTGCTCCCAAAATTATATAAAATGAAACCCTTTCTAGCAGGCCTGCCGTAGTTTGGACTTGGAGTTGGCGTGGTTGAAGAGTTGGAGTAGATCTGTAAAGTGTAAACGAGTTTAAATGAGCTGCATTTCTGTCCATTTGGAATGTTTGGGCGTCAGCAATCGCATTAGAAATTGAAAAGGAAAGATGGGAAGTCTAATGAAGGGAAATTGCGTTCATCTGAAAAATGAGAAAAATGTGGGCTCTTACCTCAGACCAACCCCCAATCGCAGGGGTGGGGTGGGGAGCAAGTATACTGAATGCTAACAATGCCATTAGATTACCAGAGTTCTTAAGAGAAGCTCTTGATGAATGCCAAAAAAAAAAAAAAAACTGCTAGAGTTCTAAGCCCTGAATTGTTTTTAATCAGTAATAGATCAAAAAGTTCTCTGATTATAGAGAAAATAAGAGAAAGTATCCATAAAAAAGCAAGAAATTAGTATAAAAGAAAATACCAAACCCCTAAAAAAACGGAATTAGCCTGGATATGCCAATCTTCTCCATTTTCTGTAATACCCAAAAACTCGAAGCACAAGGAATAATTCTTTTACCCTGGGGGGGTTAGGTTCCCAATACATGCCAGTATAACTGCCCTTCCCCTTGCTAGTGAATCATCCAAGGAATTAGCTGATCTTGTTACCTATATGAATGAGATGTTCATTTGGTTAGTTTTTCTCCTTTTCCCCTAGCTTCTTGAATCAGGGGAGATAGTTGCTAAGGACCTAGATTATTTGTCTCCATTTGGTTCGCTACCATGTCAAAAGTCAGAACCATCGTCAATGACTAGTTTGTGATATCATGGTGTCCTGCCCATGCATAGCCCCTGCAGAAAAAAAAAGGAGAAAATAAAATAATGCAGCTTTGATAGAGTTTAGAGTTTCCAATGCCTATTGGTCTCGGATAGATTTTCAAAATCTCTCCATGGTGATTCCTAAAGGTGCCATCCACTCCTGAAGCTTCTGGATAATACTATCTACTACTTACTACGTCCATCAAAATTAAACTTGATGAAGTTTAGAGGTGGTTGCATTCCTGTTATGTTGGATGATTAGAAGTCTTCTAGTGGAAGACAATCAACATTTTGTCACTCCCTATGATGTCATTAGTGCTGAAAGGATGACACTCATCCAAAGTTTTAACCTAATGCATCACACCAAATGAAACCAGCTCATTCAAGGCTTCCATCAAGTGGGGGGCCCTTTGGATCAGCTCCATGCTCACTCCCCTGATTCTATAAATCTTTCTCAACTAATGATGGCTATTCAAAATTTTGTTTATTAATTTAATTAAAAGATGGTTAATCTTAGTGGGGGAAATATATCCTTTTTTTCTTGAAGATTACAGTAACAGATTTTATTAATATGAACAGGAGATAATGTACACAAATAGCAACCCGCAGGGAAATATGTTATTACTTCAGCAAGATGTTTAATCTTAGTTGTTGCTACCCGGGTTACTTGGAGAATCATCTGAAGGCATGGAGAATCAAATCAGGGGCCTCAGCAGAAAAGGGAGATTGCTGTGGAGTGTGGAGTACTATTCTGGTAGCTATATTGTGGTGCATCCGGATAGAAAGAAATCAGAGGATATTTGAGACAAAATTTCAATCGGTAGAAGTCATTAGAAAAGTGATAGGGACTGTTCATTCATGGGTGGCTTGCAACAGATTATTTTGTAATGCACCCTAAAATAGCTTGCCTAACCTTTTGTATGGTGACTCACTGTACAGAGATGTACTTGTACATGATTAAAGTCAATGAGTACAATACCTTACCTTCCTCTCAAAAGAAAATTATATTATTAATTTTAAAGATGCCTAGAAAGAAGGATTTATATTAAATAAATGGTAAGCCATTCTTAGCTGAAATATTTTCATCCAAATTTTTCTTGTAAATGGATGTTTCAGTTGTGTTGTTTAGATTAGTTTAGGTGGCATGGAGATCTTCCATGCATGATTCTCAATATCATTGATATTTGGGAGAATCTCCCCATTTCCCCAGGGGCAATACAAAGTATTCTAAGAATCTTTTCCCCTCAGATCTTTTATATGTTGCCAATATATTGGAGATATTTTGAATTTCATTGATAATTAAGTATCTAAGTGTCAAAATTTTAGAATTAGAATATCATAAAATCTTTTTGACATTTTGTTAAAATCATTGAAAATTTTTTAATATCTTCTCCCTAAAGAATAAATGGGATACTATGTTCGGATTGACTTACTATTTTAATTGTGACTGAACTAAGTCACTACAATTCCAAAAACAGAAAGAAAGAAGACACACAACTAGAAACAAGGATTCTCAATCTAATCAAAACATATATCAACTAAAAAGGCAAATCATAATGGAAAGTAGACGAAAGGATGGATAAAAGATTGAAAAGGAGATAGAGGGATACTTTATTAACAAATTCCATATTTTTACTAATTTCCCCTGATTTCATTAGATTTTCCAAATATCTTAGCAGAATTAGTGAAATACTCTGAAATTTCTCCATTTCTACATGGCTTTGAATGTGCATCACTATCTAAATTGCAAGCCATTCTTCCGTGGTAATGTATTTGTCACATCCCAATCCTAATGAAATCCTTTACTCATTTGGCAAGTTTCAATCCAATAGTCTTCACAATCAATACCCTTTTTGGACATTTTTGAATTAAAAAGTTGAAGATCTTTTCTTTATTTTTTATTTTAATTTTGATCTATTAGTAAAGGCAAGCTTCAATACAAAGTGAAATATATGGCTGATGTCAACAGGGACTCAGGGATAGTGAATGCATGTGAATGTTGTGTGTTGGGGGGATGCATTTGTCTTTCCACCTTCTAGATTGGGAGGGTGTAGGATCATGAAACAAGTGATATTATCTCACTGTTAGACTTGTTATTTGCTGTTCATTCATCTTGACCTAATCATTGAGGGTGGCCAAATACGGTTTCCTGAACCTCAAGTTACCTTCTCTTGTTCTTTCCCTTTTGAATCTTGTTGCTGGTCCTCCACAGAACCGGAATTTCTAAGTGAAACAGTATGGTTCACCCCATTTTTTCCAAGATTGAGGACATTTTGCTAAGAAAGATGTTCCAGATGAATGCTTGTACCTGTTAAAAATCTAGATGCAAGTGGCTGTTGGAGGGGGATGGAAATACAAAATTTTTTCACTCCTTAACAAATTGGAGAAGAAGGAAAAATCAAATTGTCGGGCTAGAAGTGGATGGACAAGAGGTAACTAGGGAGGTGATTATCAAGGTTTTTGTGGATCATTTTAAGAAAATTTTCTAGAGTCAAGGTGGGAGGAGTTTTTCTCCCCCAGATTTTCAATGGTTTCGAGTGCCTGAAGATATGGTTGCAGCCTTAGAAAGGGAGTTTTCGCTAGAAGAAATAACAGAGGTAGTATTCTTTGTGGAAAGGTCTAAATCTCCTGGTTCGGATGGTTTCTCTTTAGCATTTTATCAGGAGTGTTGGGAACTTATCAAAAGAGATTTGATGGAAGTTTTCAATGAGTTTTACATAGAAGGGGAAATCTCTCAAGGTATAAATTCAACTTTCATTGTCCTCATCCCCAAAAAGAAGGAAGCAAAACCTCCAAAGGATTTCAGACCAATAAGCTTAGTGGGGAGCCTCTATAAGATTATAGCAAAGGTTCTTGCTGGGAGACTTAAAAAGGTACTACCTTTGGTGATCTCACAACAACAAGGTGCCTGCGTTGAAGGAAGGTAAATTATTGAGAAGGTGTTAGTAGCAAATGAATGTGTAATTAGAGAAGAGGACGAGGAAAGGGAGGGGTGTGGTATGCAAGTTGGATTTAGAGAAGGCTTATGAGTTATGACTTTGTGGGCTGGTCTTTTCTTCTAGAAATTATGGGGAGAATAGGGCTAGGGGAGTGGTGGAGGATGTGGATGATGGGATGCCTTAGTTTAGTGCAATATTCAATCATGATCAATAGTGTGGCTAGAGACTATTTTCCAGCAAAAAGAGGATTGAGGCAAGGGGATCCCCTTTCACCCTTTCTGTTCACTTTAATTGCTGATGTCCTAAGTAGGATGATTATGGAGGCTGATCAGAGAAATCTTTTTAGAGGATGGAGAGTAGGAAGGCTTGAGGTGGCAGTTACACGTTTACAATTTGTAGATGACACCATTCTATCATGTGAGGGAGGAAATCAAGAGAGCATAAGAAATCTACGTGAGCTCATCACTTCCTTTGAATCGCTCTCTAGATTGAAGGTAAATTGGGGGAAAGTTGTATAATAGGGATTAACTTAGAAGATGAAAGTTTGAGAGAACTAGTGGAGATTCTAGGGTGTGAAGTAAAAAAATGGCCATTAGAGTACTTAGGATTACCGTTGGGAGGGAATCCAAGATCAGAAGACTTCTGGAAGCCATTAGTGGAGAGGTTTACAGGGAAGTTGGCACTTTGGAAGAGAAATTATTTATCCATAGGTGGGAGAATAACCCTAATTAGAGCAACTCTAGCAAACTGCAAACCTACTAGTATATTTCCTTTCAACTTTTAGAATCCCAGCTAGAGTGGCAGGACATTTAGAAAAACTTATGGGGGATTTTCTTTGGGAACTTGGGGAGGAAAAGGGGGATCATCTAGTGGAGTGGGAAAAAGTCTGCAAAACAAAGGAAAAGGGAGTCTTAGGACTAGGGAACTTAGTTCACAGGAATACTTACCTGTTAGGAAAATGGCTTTGGAGGTTCCCATTGGAAAGAGAAAGGCTGTGACATAAGGTGATAGAAGGCATTCATGGGCTGATGAACAATGGATGGGATTTAAAGTTAGCCCCCACATCTTCCTCGAGCTCTCTATGGAAAGCAATACAAGAGGTATATCCTATCTTTCTTAATCTCATTAGATTTGATGTGGGTTGTGGCTCTAGGGTGCTTTCTTGGGAATAACTTTGGCTGGGTGATACCCCTTTCTGCTTCATGTTCATTGATCTATATTCAATCTATAACTACAAGTTAAAATCCATCTTAATTTTTGTCACTTTTTCTCACTCTGGATTGAGTTGGGATTTTGGTTTCAGAAGAGGTTTGAGGGACAATGAGTGTGAGTCTCTTATATGCTTGCTTGATGCTCTCAAGTCATTTTTCTTCATTCAATCCTTGGAGGACACGAGAGTATGGTCTTCTTTGATGGCACCTTTACTTGTAGTTCTTTTTCTTTAGTACCCTTGTTCAAACTCTTGTTGGGGGTGATTTCCCAGCGAAAGAGATTTGGAGCAAGCCCATTCCACCAAAAATTCAAGCTCTATGGGGAGGCGTTTCTAGGGAAGGTAAATACTTGCGGCATGCTTCAAAAAAGGAGGCCAAATAAATGCCTCTCCCTTCATATGTGCTCTCTTTGCTTTGCAGATGGTGAATCCCTACCTCATTTATTGATCCATTGCTCTTTTGTATTGTTTGTATGGGAATCTCTTTGCTCTCTCTTTGGTTGCAAGTGGAATGCTCCCTAGGATGTAATAAGCCTCTTTGATCCAAACTTTCTAAGGTGGCCAACAAAAAGAGGGAGGGTGATGTGGAAATCAGCAAGGGCAGTTAGACAATATGGGAGGAAAGGAATGCAAGAATATTCAATGAAAAGCATAGGCCAAAAAAGGCTATTGTGTTGGCCATAAAGATAAGAGTTGCACATTGGGTAAAATCACACTAGCTCTTCCAAAATATCTCAATTACAGATATTGTAAGAGTGTGGAATGAAGTGGCGCACACTGCAGAGATGAAGGAAAGAAAAGTGATAGAGTGGAAGCCGCTAGGCCCCAATAAGTTAAAGCTGAACTTTAATGGGACCTCTATAGGAAATCCGAGTATTGCATGCATTGGTGGTGTGGTCAGAGACTCCTCAAACAAAGTGTTGGCTATGTACTCGGGACCTTTAGGGGAAGGTGACTCTTTAAAAGCTGTAACTGTTATCTCTACTTCAAGGGCTAAAGATTGCCAAGCAAGCCTATTTTAAGAACTTGGAGATAGAAGGGGACTCAAAAGCAGTGATATCTTGGACCAATTCAAGCAGTAATGTTCCTTGGTACTACAAGCATTAGTTAAGGGAGATAGTCACCATAACAAGGGAACTTAGTGCCTCATTTACATGGGTTAGGAGAACTGCAAATGGAATGGTCGATTCTCTAGCTAAACAGGGAGTTCATAGGAAACACAACTTTTTTGGGCTTTATTGTAAATTTTTCTGTTGAAATGTCTGCGTTCTTTCTACTATAACTCTGTATTGATTCTCTTCAAAGTCTTAATTGAATAAAATTCTCATTTTTGCTGATAAAAAAAGCTCCAACACTAATGCAAAATTGGGTTTTATCTTGTTTGTTCTTTGTGTAATTGCTAGTGGGGAGACACCCTTGTGTATTCATCACTTGCAAGTTTGTTTCTTAAGTGTTGAAACCTATGTTTTAAAAACTGGCCCAGGGGCCAAACTGTTTTGCCTTCGGGTCACGGTTCATTGGTTCGACAATTGGGTCGAACAGGTCAGATTGTGCCATTGTCAACATTTTATATATTTAAGGATATGTATGTATAAACACATATTTTATCAATAAATAATGTACACTTTACCTTTTCTCAAAAAAGTATAATTATAATCTACATGTAATATATGCATTATTTTATATTTAATTTATATCTTTAATTTTTTATTTGTACAAAATATTGAAAATAATGATTTGAGGCAAAAATTTTTCCTCGTGAAAATAGCGGGGAAAGGCACCTAGATGCCTTGGGATGCATAGATCTCATAAAGATCACCCCAATTGGACATCGGAGTACAAAGTTATGGCCTCCGAAAGTTTGTATACATGTTTAGTGTGCAACCTGGTCACCGGGTTGAACGGGTCATCGATCCAACCAGCCGGGTCAGATGGTTTGACCTGGTCAATGGTTTTTTGACAAAATTCTGGGTTTTACTAGAACTAGACTTGGAATCATGGTTGGGTGATGGTTTGAACGGTTCAACTGGCTGGGTCAACAGCGGGTTGAAAACACTAGTTGAAACCAATGTTCAAAGTAATCAATACACCCTGATACAACGGAAGGGGTGTATTGGTACTTTGAAGTTAGAACCCCATGCTTATTTCAAAACCTTTTTAGAGATGGTGCATTTTGTGTATTGATAGGCCACTAATATGATATGCCTGAAATTCCTCTAGGAGCCAACCCTAAGGAGAGCACCTTTTGGGCCCCGGTTCTAGAAAAGTTTGAGAAAAGGTTAGCCTCGTGGAAAAGGAATTATATTTCTTTACAGGGTAGAGTTACTTTACTGAGAGCTTCCTTAGCAAATCTGTCGATTTACTACTTCTTTGTGTTTAGGATTCCTGTTAGGGAGGCCAGGAAATTAGAGAAATTAATTAGAAATTTTCTTTGGGATCTAGGGGAGGAAAAAAGGATCACTTAATAAATTGGGGAATAGTGCGTAAGAGGAAAGAGGAAGGTGGGTTGGGACTGGGGAACTTAGTTTTGAAGAATAAAGCACTCCTGGGAAGGGCTGTTCACAGGTCGGGTTGTGGAGATGGCCCTTAGAATAGGAGAGATTTTGGCATGAGGTGATAGATAGTATACATGGTAGTTCGGGATAGGGCTGTTCACAGGTCGGGTTGGGTTGGTTTACTGGCGTTTTTTCAACCGACCCGACCTAGCTTGGTTCCCTAAAGGTGAAACCGAAACTGATCCTATACTAAGCAAAACTGACCTGGTCAGTTCGAGTCGGTTTGTAGCTGGTTCCTTCCTAGTCGCTGATTGCTGAACTAGTACTCAACATCTCTCTAAACAAACAAAAAAACCAGTACTCAATATTGCTGAAAGGGAGATTTGGGGTCGGGGTTTATGCTGATTGCTAGTTGCTTGAGTCTTGAGTCTTGAATGATTGAATGTGATGCTTGTTGCTTGAGTCTTGAGAAGTTGAGAGTTGAGACTTGAGCTTGAGTTGAGAGAATGAGAAGATGGGAGAGCCAAGTTGAGATTCGAGTGATGTTGAAGTTGAGAGAATGAGAGATTGAGAATGCTTGAGTTGAGGGCAGACCAAGTTACCAAGAAAAAAGCCAAAAATTGGAAGAAAACTTCTAATCTAAGAAGAAAAGGACACCTATATTTGTCATTTCCTATTGGGTGTAAAGGACCTTAGAGAGTAGGAATCTTTTCTTTAAACCTTTCCAAAAAATGCAAGAAGGCTAGGAAGTAGGACTAGGGATTCCTTGCCTTGCAATGCTTGCCATTAATGGCAATCCTAAAGAGAAGACTAGAAACTAAGTTAGTTTGTAACTAGGATAGAGACAACCTAGTTAAGTAATAACTAATAAGTAGTTATATAATTCGGTTCAGTTCGGTTTCGGTTTCGATTTCGATTTTCACACATGAAAACCGGAACTGAACTGAACCGTCGGTTTAGCTATCTTTGCAATCGAAAACCGACCGGAGGTGAAGAAAAACTGGCTGACTCAGGTTGGGTCGGTTTGGTTGGTTTGAACTTCGTTATGAACAGCCCTAGTTCGGGAAATGGATGGGATGCTGGTGTATCGCGTCGAGCCACTTTGGCAACTCCTTGGAAAGCAATTCAGAGTATTCTTCCTTTTTTCCTCAACTGTATCAGGTATGATGTCAATTCTGGTACTTCTGTTTTGTTCTAGGAAAACATCTGGGTGGGCAATTCTGCCCTTAAGGACAGTTTTCCTTCTCTCTATTCCATTTCTTTCTACAAGGGTAAAACAATCTCACACTTTCTTCCAACATCCGCTTCTCCATCTTCTCTGAATTGGGACTTTGGGTTTCGTAGGGGCTTGAGGGATCATGAACTCTCCTGTGTCTCAGACCTTTTGTCACTACTTGAAAGTGTTTTTCTGGACCCTTTAAGATCTGATGTGAGACTTTGGTCTCGTAACCCAAAAGGCTTACTTCACGTGTGCTTTCTTCTTTAAGTCCCTTTGCTATCCCTCGGGACAAGTGGGTTTCCCAGCTAAGGAGATTTGGTCTAAACCTGTACCTCCTAAAATTATTATTTTCTGTTGGGAGGTGTTTTATAGGAAAATCAACACTTTAGACTTATTGCAGAAGAGAAGGCCTTCTATGTGTTTGTCTCCTAATTGGTGTGTACTTTGCAGGGCTAATGGTGAGGATTTCTCTCACTTACTTTTAACCTGTTCTTTTTCTGTTGCTATTTGGGGTTGGATCTTTGCTTTGTTTGGTTGCAGATGGAATTTGACCACAGCCATATATCAGATCTTTGACCCTTCCTTATTTGTGTGGCCCACAAAAATTGGTAAAACAATGTGGAGGTGCATTAGAGCTGCTGCTTTGTGGACAATTTGGGAAGAAAGAAATGTGTGGATCTTCCAAGAGGAGAGAAATATTCAGAATGTAAAGGATTGCATTTTGACCAATGCAATCTATTGGCTGAGATCATTAGACTCCTTTAAAATATATTCCTTTGATGACATGTGGAGGAACTGGATTGCTGTTGCTAGTAGCAGTAACAGGAAGAACAGGGTACCAGCTGTGTGGGTGCCTCCTTCAGAAGACTGGACAAAGCTGAATTTTGATGGTAGCAGCCAAGGAAATCCGGGTCCATCAGGGATAGGTGGGGTGCTGAGAGATAAAGATAGTAATATATTAGCTTTATTCTCAGGTTCCGTTGGTATAGGAGACTCTATTAGAGCTGAGCTTCTAGCGGCAGTGCAAGGTATTCAGATTGCAAACCAGTTAGGAGTTCAGAATTTGCTTATTGAAGGAGACTCCAAAGTCGTTGTGGGTTGGTTAAAAAATCCAGCTTCAGTGATTTTGTGCTACAGGGATATTATGAGGAAAGCTAATTGGTTTTCAAGGAACATGACTGTTAATTATCAGTGGGTGGGTAGAACAGCTAATAACATAGCGGATGGGTTAGCTAAACAAGGGGTATCAAGGGAACATTTATTCTGGGCAGCTCTGGAAACATTCTTTTACTAGTCTGAGGTAGTACGTTGTTGCTGTTGTGGAGAGGTACCAGCTTGTGCCTCTTCTTTGGGCAGGCTGTATTGTAATATCATTCTGAATATCATGAATGAAATTTCAATCATTTATCAAAAAAAAAAATTTTTGAACTTTGGTTGAGACACTTTATGCCATTCTTTAAAATTGGATAGAACCCTCCCAATTCAAGCAAATTTCAAGCTTAACTTGGATAGCTGTTTGACCTTTGTCCATCAGACACTGGAGGGGCATTCAGAGGCTTCAGGGAAGATACTATTGTTGATTATTCAGAACCAGCTGGATCAGGGACATATGGTCAATGAAGATCTTTGTCTTTACTGCAGGGCCTTAGGCTGATGCTTTCACTGGGTTCTGAATCTTGTAATGGAGTGGATGTCAAGGGTAACTTGCATATCACTATTGGTCAGATGCTCAGCAAACACCTAGGCCATGCCCGCTTTGCCACTTAGAGGTTAGAATGTCGGCCATCTAGAGTGAATATCTGTTCAGATTGATCTCATGGTCAGCTTATTCTTTGGCAGATTATATGGCTAGAGGGGTAGTGAGTGCGTCATATTGGGTGTCCCTATTTTTTTATTAACACACAGGCTTTTATATTTATATATATATATAGTCCATGTTATTGTGCTCTCTCTAGAATTTTATACTGTCAACTTTCTTCATTATGGATAGCTGACACTTGTGCTTCCACTCATCTTTCTAGTCTCAATGTTTTTTTTTCTTGGTAATCATTATTGTATCAAGATAACTATAAAAAAGGAAGGGGCAGATTAAACAAAAAGAACAATGGATGATGCAATATGCCACACATACGACCGTTCAATCCTCAAGGGATCACAAATAGTTCTGTCAAGTTGGTAAAAAAGATGGTTGAACTTGGTAGCCTTGTAACCAGACTCCTTTTTTGGTCAAACTATCTTTTGTAATACCTGCTCTAAATATATAAGCAAACTGGGAAAGTATGTGGTTCCACAAGACTACCTCTCTTCCTGAGACCCCTAGAAGGCCTTGTGCTAATATGAGACTGAGAAGAACCAGGAATAACCTGTTGCCGTCCAAATAGCATTATGAAATGCTACCAAAAATCTCACAAGAAAAAGGGCAATGAATTGGGTATGAATCACATTTTCTTAAGGGTATTATTGACATATTCAATGAAAAAAAGATGTTGCATGTGTGTTTTGTCAGATAACTAGGAAGGAGGCTATTGAATTTCTTGTGAAGGTCAGACAATTATGACATAATTGATTTTTTCTTTCCCCATTGAATTGTGAACTTTCATTGTGTTGTTGAAAAGAGGGACTGTAATATGTTCTCAGAATTTCATTTTCTAATGGTTCTTAATTTAGTAGCTGCTTTATCTTTTGTTCCTTTTATATATATATATATATATATATATATATTGCCAATTCTTTGGGGTTTATGAAAATTTACTGTTTTAGCCTTTGGCTTATGCACTTCTGCTTTTGATGACATATATTACATAATTACTATATTTGCAGGTCCCTTGTCTTATTTTTGTTTTATACTACACTAAACTGGTCTTAATTCATGATCGCAAAGGTTTATTATAATTTTTATGTGTTTATGCAGATTAGGAGGGAAATAAAGGTACTGCAGAACCTTTGCGGTGGTCCAAATATTATTAAATTGTTGGATATCGTCAGAGACCAACAATCAAAGACACCCAGCCTTATATTTGAATATGTGAATAATACTGATTTTAAAGTGCTTTATCCAACATTATCAGACTATGATATTCGATATTACATCCATGAATTGCTGAAGGTAAGCTAATTATGGTCCTTATTTATTTCATTTTAGGGAAGAATCAATAATGAACATAAACCCCATATGTTCATGCTATATATAGTATATCAGTTGCATTGTTCCCATTGCAGAACTTTGCCATTTGATGAATCTTACCCATCTAGATCTAATGTTTGATTACCTTGTTGAATTGTCATTTTCACAAATTAGTAATCCTCATGGCTGAAAACACTTTCAAGTTTCAGGATGAAGTATGTTTGGTTCTGCTCATTGGGTTCAGTGAAAATTTAGTAAGATCTAGTTTTCAATGTACTGGGCCATTTTTCTTTCTTAATAATTGATTCAATTACATAATAAACAAAAATTGAGGGTGTGGTTCACGTTTGGTTCTTGATCCTTTATCAGAGTAAGGTTTTCAATAGGGACGTTCTATAGGTTCTTTGTGCAACCTATTCGACCCCTAAAATGACAGTAATGCCAATCCGTGTTTAATGGCAAGGCCATTCCATCATTCTAGAGCCTTGATGAAGCTAAAATGCTTGACTTGGATTATAGTTCCACCAACATTGATAGGGCGAACCAAGTGGGAGAGCTCCCCCTTTTATGTAGTCATTGAAAAGTAAAGTGGATCGAGCAAGGATGTTTCTGGAGTCTGTGGTTTTCACCCATGTTATAGTCAATTGAGCATCTAAGATGGTTGAAACCCTAACTGCTTCTGGGGAGCATGGTATAGGGCCTCTTGCTTGGCTGGTGCGCTTGTCCTTTTTCCCTGTGATGTCCCAGTGCCAGGGTCAAGGATAGGATCAATGAGGTTTGGGTCAGATTAAACCCATTTTGCACCTAATTCAATCTGTTATCGCTACACCCTACTTTGTAGTATTTAAGGTTACTATGTGGAGTAAGGGCAGGAGGTCAATTGGAACATTTCCTATTTAATAAAGGATGCAAATATATCCAAGTTTACTTGTTTTTTTACAAGCAAAATTAAGTATAAATAGATATAAAGTTAAATGGGTAAAAACTAAATGGTTTTTTATTATTTTCAGGCAAACTAGAAAGTTTCGTCTGACATTTTTTGATTGGTACAAATTTCATCTGGCATTAGAACTTTACATCTTCATTTATCTTTCTTTTTGCAAGTATTGTGTAGCATTAGTCTTATTCTTTGTTTCCGCCTTGTCTAAGATTATGTCTTCTATTAAAAATGGTCTATCAAAATTACTTCACTACTTTTTTCTTTAACCACAAGAAAAAGATGACTGAAATACATCTTTAAGTATAGAAGAACCTGTAAATGAGATGTAGAATGATGTTGAATTTTTTAAAAATAGCAGTACAAATCTTTATAGAAAACTTAATAGTGTCTAGATGGTTGTAGGGAGTTCAGTGTTGATTGGTTTTCTATCACGGTGATATCTTATCACCTAGATTGTATCTTATCCTTCTTTTCCTTTTTAATACATTTTTACTAATTATAAAAAGGAGAGCAAACACAGCTGATTGCTTTGCTGAAGACTCGTAAGGTTCTGCCATACAATTGAGGAAGAACCACTAGTCTCTAGGGGCCTAGAATTATAAAGAAGATTTCCACTAGAATAAAGCTTAAGCTTTTGAAAATTAGGTGAAGGGTTACACCATAATGATTGGAGTATTCGATGAGGATTTACGTCTTTAAAAAGCATACACCGAAAACTCAGAAGAAATCTTCCCCGAGGCTATAATTATTGGCATAACATTTTGTGGGATAATAATTTTGTAGTATATTACTTTTTTGTATGGCTCTATACAACCCATACAGGTGTATACAATTTGTAATTATCTTTTGCTTTGAGGGAAGTTCTCCCTCTTTTAACACAATTTCATCTACTTTTCGGGAAAACACATCTAACATGAAATAAAAAACATACATTATTTGTTTTGACCTCTTTGTTTCACATGGATGCCCACATGGTATTATCACATAGACGTATTTTTGGAGTTTGCTGTCTTCTTAACTATTTAGATGCTCTATGTTTCTTCTATTATTATGCTGCCACGGTTGTCCTTAAAACAGGATTCATGTAGCTGGTCCCGTTGGGATATGGCTTACATGATGATGGTTGTCCTTGAAATAAAATTATTGTCTCCTCTTGGTTTTGAGGTGCAACTTGTTCGCATTATTGCTTATTATATCTAACCACTAGCATCCTCTCCACTAAGGCATCAATAAAGAAAGCAAAGTACTAGGGAAATTATGGGTGTTCATTATACAGTCCAGATCACCAAACTGAACCAAACCAAACCATTTGGTCTGGACATAAAACTGTTTGTTTTTGTTAAAAAAAATTGTTTGGTTTGGTTTGGGATTCTTTAAAATTTCAGTTTACGGTGTCAGTTCCTTTTCCTGAATTTCAGAAACCAAACTAAACCATAAACCGTAAACTGAAATACATATATAATATGATATATAATATATAATAAAATAAACTCTCAAAACTATATGTGATGATTAATGCAATTGACCTTAGGGTCTTAAAAATATATCATTGTAACCAAATTTGATGCTTACATAGCATACGAGTTACAATGACTAAATGATTTTATGGTGACTAAAAGACTATATTTGTTATTTATACAGGCATATATGTTGTTTGAGCTTTCTAATTGGGTTAAGCCCAATAGAATGACTCAAACCGTAATGAAGCAGTTTGGTTTGATCTGAGAAAATCTCAGATCGTATTTTACTGGTTTGGTCTGAGATCTCCAAACCGCACTGAACTGGACTATGAATACCCCAAGGGAAAACTATCAAATATTTCTCTCTTAACTGCTGGTGATCTCCCAAATCTATATGGTTGCCCATTTATACAACATTTGTTTTCTTGTGCATTTGTTCACTTTTGGATCTTTGCAGTATTTATTGATTGCTAAGCTTGTTCACTTTTGGATCATGGTATTAAACATCTCTATGGTTGCAAATATGCACTGAATTTCCTCTTTTCTATACTTTGTTTTCAAACTTAAGATGCAGATCTGAGCAGTTAGCCAATTACCAATCAAAATATAGATCTGAATACTTCTTTTAGTTTATATTAAGTTTTTTAGCTGTTCATGTATAGGCATTAGAGTATTGCCACTCACAAGGTATTATGCACCGAGATGTGAAGCCACACAATGTCATGATTGATCATGAGCAGCGTAAGCTCCGCCTTATAGATTGGGGGCTTGCAGAATTCTATCATCCAGGGAAAGAATACAATGTTCGTGTTGCTTCAAGGTGTGTTGGCGTTCTATATCTTGCTTCATAGTTTCATAATTATGGATTCAATGTTCCTGGTTAAATTTTCTCTTGGCACAACTGTCGATATATTTGATTACATTTTAATTGTATTAGTTATTTCTTGTGAATTTCAGGTTTGTATCTTGCATAATGGGACTTTATTGTTTGACTTGTAGATGCATCTGATTCTGTTGGATTGTAACAATTAAGGGTACTGGAAATAAAATTGTGCTCGATAATATGGGTGAATGGATGATAGGTTAGGAGGTTCACCTTTGATTACTTTGAAGTTCAGGGCTTAGCAAACTTCAGTGACTAAATGCTCAAGTTTCCTACAATGCTTAACCAATTGTAAATTTCACTCATGATATATTCTAAATAGGGCGATGATAAAAAAAAATATAATTAGGGCTGTCAATGTACCTGAGTATGTGACCCTGAATTTGAAATTTGATTTGATTAAACCAGATTTGGATTTCACAAAAAAAATCCATTTATATTTGGATCGTATCCATGTTTATATAAAATTAATATATGTTTATTAATAAAGTTGGTTTAAATGTTATATTTTCATCAAAGGCATGTGCATGAACGTTATTATTAATTCATTTCATTGGTAATATATAATATGTAATTCATTTTATTTGTAAAATATAATATTTTGGTAATTTTCAGTTTAGTATACTAATGATAATTAATATCTGAATCCAGTAAAATCCCATCAGTAAGATTTGATTATTCATGTACCCGGATTCAAATCTTGGTGGACTCGATCCATATCCGACCTGTTTACAGCTCTAATTCTGGTTCACTTATCCTTTGTCTTGTATTATTTCAAGGAATGTGAATCATTTTCACAGATACGTTACTTGCTGGTTAGGCTCTAAAACGAATCCATATGTGTGGGATTGGGAATATGTAATATGAATTGTTTTTATTTATTTATTTATTTTGATCCCTCTATAAAATTAAAATGATAATATTTCTCCTGAAATGTAGTGATTGATTCCAGTCAAATATCTATTCTGATCAAATGACTTCTGCTGACAATTTTATATTTTTTACTATTCGAATGTCTCGTTCTGATGAAGTGTAGACTGATGCTTCTAATTTTCAACCCTCTAAAGTCCAATGTGTAAAGTAAGATGAGCTACTGACACCAATCTTTTGTCTGCTCTCTCTCTCTCTCTCTCAATTGTAATAATAATTTACATCTTATTAATATAAATGGCATATGAACTGTAATATAAATAATAATTTACATTTTCCTATATGCAAGAACTCTTTACAATAAAATACTTATGAAAAAAGCTCTTTACAATAAAATTCTATCAATTAACTTAATTTAAAAATCATTGGCTTTGAAAGGTTTATTAAATAAAATGTTACTTCTTTTTTTTTTATTTGTTGAAGTGATAGCAACACTTACATTTATAAAAAAAAAAGTGATAGCAACACTCCATCACTAATTATCATTATTATAATGCCATGCCAAGAAAATACTAGAATTATTTTCTTCTTTTATTTTGGTTGTATTTTTTTTCCAAAAATAAAATAAAGTATTATTACACTTATAAATGGTAGCCTTGTTTTTGTTTTGAACTGTGATTAGTTTGAGACAAAACAAAAAAAAAATCGTAAAAGTTTTGTATGTGTGTAGATCCCAGTCATGATTCTGGTTTGAGTTAACCTAAAACCTACATTTTATTTGAAAATCCTTGATTTGGTCAATGACCCATTGGCACTGGTGGTTGAGCCATTGACCTTCTTTGACCTGTTGTGTAGTTACAAATTACAGGAAAACTTCTAGATTGGTGGTGGGTTGGTTGAAGGATCCGGAATCTGTGATATGGTGCTACGGGGATGAATTAAAAGGGTTTTTATGGATCACCGAGAATATGAATTTGAGGATACAATGGGTGAGGAGATCGGCAAACAGACTAGTTGATACTCTAGCCAAGCAAGGGGTGAATAGACAATCTTTGTTTTGGGCTCACTTGTAATTTTTCTGTTTTGTTTATAGAGAGGTAGCATCTCATGCCTCTCTGAGGGATGCTTGTAATGATTATAGTTTCAGAATTAATAAAATCTAACTTCACTTATTAAAAAAAAATACAGGAAAACTTCTATGAGCATAACTTTGTGCTTGGTGGTTAGATTGGGGTGATACTTTTTTTTTCTTTTTTTTTAAAATTTGGGCATGCCTTTGATATTTTAAAATCATCATATTAAGAAGAACCAATCAAGATGTGGGTCAATGGTTCAATTGTACAGCTTAAACTGATCAACCCATGAAATCATTAATAAAGTAAAGATTATATAAAAATAGACAAAATATAAAAATTACAAAAAATGTAAAAAAATTGACATGTCGCTAATATTACTTGTTCATCATATTAAGAAGAAACAAATGAATTGCATATCAATGGTTCAACTATTTGGGTGAAATGGATCAACTCATGATGTCATAAACAAAATGGTTTTATATAAAAATAGATAATATTAGATAATATTTATAATTACAAAAAGCATGTAAACGATTTGGGCAGATCTCTAATATTACATTATTCATAATTCATTATATTAAACAAAAATGAATGTAATAATAGTTGAACTTATGCTATTTTCTTTATTGGATTATGAATGAGACATTGGTGGAGTATGATTTCAATTCCACTGAACTGGAGTGGGAATGGAATTTGAGTCCAGATCCACTCCTGTGACCCAGTCTTAAAGGGACCCTCCATTGTAAATGAGGAGATGAATCTGTTGAACAAAGTAGGAATAGTGGACTGCCAATGTTGGTATTCATATGCTTTCTCTCTCACAATCACTCTGATGTTATTTTTTGTTTTCTGTTATTTTTTCTTCTCATACTAGCATGCAACTAATTTTGTTTTCAATATTCAGGCATGCCTACCTGAGGCCAGTTTTCTCTTTTAGTTCCCTATGGTCCTTTTCTTCTCCAAAGAGACTCATTCTTTCTATATTTGATCATTAGCAGAGATTTTATCGGACCGAACAAAACATAAAAAAAAGATTAGAAACTACAGAAAAATACAAGAAATAAAGAGATAATAGAAGAGGCCATACCAAGGGTTAGATGCAAGGATAAAAATTTCGCAACCCCTGAACAGGTTTGAAAAAAATCGAAAAAAAATATAAAGTGCCTATCTATTCGGTGCATCGGTCTGTATCAATACTTAGAAACTTGGTTAGATGCCAGCTGACATCAGGGCCAAACCAAGCAATGAAAATAGAAAACCTTGGAAGTAGGCCAACAATTCCCTCACCCAATAAAGGATGGTGACTTCTGAATAAGCTTCAGCTCTATCAAACCCGAATATAGGGATTTTGTCTGCGAAGGAGTTTGTTGATCTTTGCCAACCAACTGAATGAGATGTTCACTTAAGCTGCCAAAGACCTAGCTTCTCTAATATGATGTTGCAACCACAGACCTTCCTTGCAACCCCAACCATATGCCCTGATAATTATGAATAGGGTAAATGCAGAGAACTACCCTGTACTTTGGGATAGTGACACTCAGGTCCCCGAACTTTCATTTGTGACAGAGAGCTACCTTGTACTTTCAGATTTCAACAATCTTTTCTTGCTGTTAGTATTTTGTCAGTTTTTAACTTCTATGAGACCACTTTGCCCTCTCCTTTATTGTTGGTTAGAACCAACAATTGCAGATGTTCTACCATTTTTAACTCTTCCTCTCTCTTAAACAAATGAAAGAAAAAAAAATAGGAAAAGTTCAAAACTTGATTGGAGATGCAATAAGGAGAGGGCAAAATGGTCTCATGAAAGTTCAAATCTGATGGAATGCCAATGGGGGGCGGGGTGCAGATTGTTGGAATTTGGAAGTATAGGGTAGCTCTGAAGGGATGAGAGATCCATCATATGGATAGCCGAACCCTACAGGTAGGTAGGGCGAAATTTCAAAAATCTCTCTCTCCCATATGGGAATCACATTCCCTGTTTTAGAAAACTGCATTTTCAAGGATCAATCTTGAACCCTAAACCAGATCAGATCTGAAACCAAAAGGTAGGAGAGGGATGTACCTGATACGAAGTAGCAGTAACTCCCAACGAAGGTGTTCACGCCCAAGGAAAACGCCAAAGACTGCTCCCACTGAAGAAGACACAACGTAGGGTGGAGCAGAATCAACAGGATGGTTCTTCAGCAAGAACCGAATTCTTCAACAAGAACTCGATGGAGGGTAGGTGAGCACGACTTTTGATTATCTTTTCTCCCAAAAGATAATATCAAGAACTCTTCTTGATCACTCCTACAGGTGGAGATCGAACTGGTAATGGCGGCAATAGCAGGAGAAGGCAAGAATAGAAGATGGCGTCAGTCCAACTATATGCTGTCTTCTCTCTTGAATCAGTCAAACTGAAGGATGATTTGGAGGTTCGCCCTGCTCCTCTATTTATAGCCTTAAAGAGAGCATCTCCTAATCCCATTAGGAGTTTCCTAATCCAAATCTTGCATTTGGATCTAGACTCTCTTTAAGAGATAAGGATAATCCCTTATCTTATCTACAGATAAAGATCAGCCCTCCTAATCTAATTAGGAGTTTCCTGATCCAAATCTTTATTTGGATCTGGACTCTCTGAGTGGATAGGGACAATCATTTATCCTATCTGTTGATCTAAATCCCAGAACCACCCCTCTTTAATTAATCTAATTAAGCCAGTTCGAATTGGGCTTTAGGCCCATTAAGTCCATGTGCTCACTTATCCTCCAAACTGCTGCCCAGTTGGATATCCTTGTAGTGTGGATATCCTCCAAACTACACATCAGCCACATGGGTTCAACCCAGCCTCTGTTACAAGGCCTGGCCGAATTCACTGTAGGAGACAGTGAACCCCTGAGTCCATCACCATGGGCTCTTAATGGGCCCAACATTTACACTAAATGGTCATTGGGTCAAGCCACCTTATAAAAACCCAAGGACTGTGGGCAAATGCAAGATTAGCCCATCAGGTATTACCCTCAATGGTCATACACTTAACCTCTAAGCCCATAATGATCAAACACTGCCCGACAAGAGAGGACCTCTCTCTCGGTTGCAAGGAACAGTGTCGCACTCTTTACTCACATGGATCCTGGGAATTAAAACCTTTTGCAAACATTTTGAAACCGTAATATATATATATATATATATATATATATATATATATATATATATATATATATATATATATATATATATATATATATATATATATATATATATGTGTGTGTGTGTGTGTGTGTGTGTGTGTGTGTGTGTGTGTGTGTGTGTGTGTGTGTGTGTGTGTGTGTGTGTGTGCATATCTCTATATAAATATATTTTGTAAAAACAAATTTCAACGATTGAAATCGGTTGTTGGCAGCTTTGGTTTTCATCAGAGAGAGTGCATCCCCGATCATTCACTTTGTTCGACAAAGGGGCTGATCCTGTCACTATGATCACCCATTCAGATGAATTCTCGGACTGTCCCAACATGCCCAGGTTTTGACCCCCTTTAAGGATCTCACTAATTGGCATTATCAAAGACAACCCAATCCGACACCTAGTGCAGTATCATAATCGAGTCTAGGGGTCAGGTGTAACATTCCAGTTTTGCCCATCAATCTCTGAGGTCCAGGGCAATACTGGAATTCTGGTCCGGTTCAGGGTTTCAAGAAAACCCACACTGCATGTACCTCAGGTCTCACCCTGGCAGCTGAGACAAGCCACCCCAACCAACCTGGCGGCACATTAGTGTCAGCCTTGGCAGGATAAATCTCCCCAGATCTATCCAACGGCTATGAAGATTTTAAACTAACACGAGTCTCATATGTGTCTAGTTTAAGGGTATTACACAGAAACACACCATAATAACATGAATCAAATTTGTACTTTATTCATTTACATTAAATGTCATAAGGTACATCATTCTGATTGGTGCTAAGGGCATACACTGTCTAACAAGCTCTTTGTTGCAAATGAAAGTTTAGGGACCCAAGTGTCACTACCCTCGAAGTACAACCCTTGTGAATAGTTTCAGCATTGATAGTCAGAGAAAGAGAGGAACCAGAACATGTTTGAGAAGACTTTTCTAGTATTGTACACATACAGTAGAATTTAATTTCATTTTGCAGGTCCATTAATAGCATCAATTTTTTTTTTATCAAATTTTGTTTTTTTTTTCTTTAGGGGGGGTCTTGCTCCACTTCAGTGACTTCTTAATATAAAAGATTTTTTATTAAAAATAAGAAAAAATGAGATCCCCCCTTCCTTTTCATCCTCCTCATAACCCCCATCCTCTTAAGGAGGCTTATGCCTCCTTGTGTTTGGGAGGCTTACGCCTCACGCCTCCACGTTTTAAAACACAGGACCAGGTCTAATCCAATCCTATGAATACTTTGGACCATCCTGGAATGGTCCACTTCATTGTTTGGACCATCCAATCTGTTCAAATTGTTTTAATTAGATTGGGTCCAACCCAAACCGGGTCCATTGACACCCGTACCCATTTCTTTTGTAATTTGACTGATATTGATTCAGTCCGACTCAGTCCAATATAATCCGTTACTGATGGATCACTCCAATCCAATCCAATCCAATAAAGACTTTGGACCATTAAGTCCGGACTTGTCCAATTTAATATGTCCTATTGGTTTGCCCATCCCGTTTAAATTGATTTTGATTCGGACGGGTCCAACCCAAACCTGGTCCATTGACACCCCTAGGGATTGCTTTGGAAGTGAAATGCATGTGCATCTTTAAGCGAATTGTATGCCAGCCTTGAGGCTGGTTGTGTTGTCCCCCTCCTTCAAATGTCTTTTGAAGGTGTGGAGTTTGCTTCATCATCACTTTAACAATTTACTGTAGCTTACAGAAAAAAGGGACCTAAGAATAATCTCTTCTGAAGCATCTTCTAGACTGATATGTTCCCTCAACACAGGCATATGCTCTTCCTTTTATTTGCTAGGGAGTAGGGAAACTTGGTGGTGGGTGGGGGGGGGGGGTTGAGTCCAGATCTTGTTCCAGGTAGGTGGGAACCACATCCACTGACTTTACAAACTGAGCCAGCTAGCACCTTCAACATAGGCATATGTTCTAATGTCACCTTATTAATGTTTTGTTAGTGGCATGTATTTAGTTTAATATTGAAGCATTGATGCCATTCTAATTGAGAGCATTCAAGTTTATATTCTCCAATTGCTCTACTTGATTCAAGTGGCTGGTTTAACCTATACACGTACAAAAATTTTCAGGCCTGGTTTTCTAGTTTCCATTACTAATCTGAGATAATGGTCATTCACATGAAACTAATTTAATAGTCAAGAGTATTATCTTATATCCTTTCAGTGGTGTTGATTGACTTAGCTTTGGTGGCCTTGCATTTACTCATCTCTCTATCATGCCTTTCCATCTCTGTTACAGGTATTTTAAAGGCCCAGAGCTTCTTGTTGATTTACAAGACTATGATTACTCTTTGGACTTGTGGAGCCTTGGTTGTATGTTTGCTGGAATGGTGAGCCTTCTTCATACTCTTGTCCTTGGTGGAAGTTGTACATCATGATGTGGTATCATTATAAAAATTTCAATTTCTCCAGTTCCCACCTGTCAAATTTCTATAGGCTCTCCAAATCTCTAGGTCATCTTTATCTTTTGTCACCATAGCCATAAAATCAGCCTGGTGGAATGTTCTTTACCATCCTACGCATGAATTCTCTTTAGTGGACTATCCAAAAAGCTTATTTATTCAATTCTTTCAACCTTGGCTGATCTTTGGGTGGAGGATCTCTATAGTGACACTGATTATTTGGAGGTTTGCCTAGAAGCAGCCACCCTTGAAAGAGTCCATGGTAACCTACCGATCAAGAGCTCTTGCACTGAGGATGAATGGGGTTGAGGGATCTCTGAAGCTGTGGGATGTAAAATTGCATTGGTAGGGGAGCATTCTGCCTTAGAGGGAAGCACCTATTGAGTAGGTGTGGACAAAGCAGAAGTGAGAATGTTGATTTGAGTAGTGCAAACATTTTAAGAAGGGTTCCTCCACAATGTCCATAGAGGGTGGAGATCAGGCTGAAAGATGTATTCGATGGACAGCATGGGAATATTTCTATACTGCCCTCTTTTTGGTCTCGAAGTGACAGAGTTTGGGCTATCTAGAAGAAGTTTATTAATTCAATTCTTTCAACCTTGGCTGATTTATGGGGTGGTTGATCTCCTTGATGACACTGATAGTGGATCTTGATAAGCTTCCATGTTCACCAATGGTGGGAGGATGGGCTAAGGTGGTTTTGATTTTTATGTTGGGCTGATTTATGCGTACTGTTTCTTCAATATTCATTCCAATTCCTATGCTTTTATTCGATGCAGATATTCCGTAAAGAGCCATTTTTCTATGGACATGATAATTATGACCAACTGGTCAAAATAGCTAAGGTATGTGTTCACTCTGAATTTGGAATTCTTGTTGCTTTGCTTAATGAGGTGGAATAAGTGCTCATCTTTATTTGGTATCTAAATGATTTGGATAAAAATCGATTCCATCTTCCATCAACACATATCGAGTCAATTGATGAAAGCATTCACATCTTGTGCAAGTTTTGGACGTCTGATTTCTGTTCAATTAATTAGAGTTGTTCCTTTCAGAGAAGCTTTATTACACTGCAAAGTCGGGAAAATATCCAAAACTGTTGACTTCATGCCATTACCATAAATATTAATTGGAGAAACTTCTTGATCATGTTTCTTGGTTGTGGCTGGAGAGGTGGCAAATATCCTTTTTTAGATCAGTTAAAATAACCATTTCAAAATCCAATCTTTTTTCTGGGCCAAGAGTTAAACGAAAAAAATTCAAATATACCAAATTATGGGTATGGGAATTTATTTTTGCCAAAACATATGTATGAAGCTAACCATGTTATCTTTTTTTTTTTTTTTTTTCGAAAAAGGTTAAGTAAATTTTATTGATGGAGACAATAGTTATACAAAGCGGTAGGAGACATAAAGTCAGCACCCCCACATAAAGAGATCAGAGATGACATACACTGACTGACTTAAGAATCAGCAATGTATTCTGATTACAAAACTCAGGAAGGACTGATAGCGAGGATACTAATCTAGCCACTATACCCTGGATCAACACCTCTGGGCTCTTATTCTCTTTTCTGAAAATTCTGTTATTCCTCTCTGACCGTATAGTGCTGATAACTGCTGCAGGGATAGATCTCCAGATGAGCTTGCCTTTCTTTGATAACCCCAGAAGGTTCCAGCCTTTTACCAGCTCCTTTGCATTGTTCAGCATAACCCAGCATACCCCCACAGCAGAGAAGAAGTGGGACCAAATTCTCCAAGTCAAATCGCAATGAATGCAGAGATGGTCCACAGTTTCCTCGACCCGACCACAATTTTCACAACCTAAGTCCTCTAAGCTGAATCCCCTCTTAGTCCTAGCGCAGAGGTCCAGACTAGGAAATTGACTTTTGAAGGGGCGGATGGGATCCGTATTTGTCTAGAGGGGAAGTCTGCATTCCTACAACCAGTTAAATCATCAGCAAAGGATCTAACCGAGAAGTTTCCATCAACAGTCCAGGTCCATGTCCATTGGTCTCTTGATTGAGGTTGAAAAGAGAAACCGTTTAGGTTATTTGGCAGGTTCACCACCTCAGCCACTTCCCAGTCTTGAAAATCCCTTCGGAACTTGGGCTTCCACACCACTTCACCTCGGACTAACTTGAAGGAATCAGCCACAGTTGCCTCTTTGTTTTCAGCCATTGAGAACAGAAGGGGAAAAATCTCTTCCAAAGGAATCTCGTTCAACCATTTGTCCTTCCAAAACCGAACTCTATTCCCATCACCTAACTTGAAACCCATTCCTTTTAGGAAAGACAGGATAATTTTCATGATACATTTCCATAAAGAGCACCCATAGGGGAAGTCTGCATTGCAACAACCCACCCATATTGACCCACTTGACCCATCCATATTGATCCTTAACCACCCTCACCCATACTACACCCACCTACCCTCACTTATAAATACAAAAATTGGTCGGGATGGCCCGTGTACCCAAAATAATAAATTTTGAGAGAATATTCTCTCCTAAGACTGCCACGCGACAAAAACAAGTCAGTTCAACCCATATATCTGAAAATGCAAAAATTGTAGATAAATGCAGAAAATAGTAGAAAAATTGCAGAAATGCAAAAAATACCAAAAAATACTAAAAAGTTATAGAAAATTCAGAACTTTTGCAGAAAAAAATCAGAATATGCAAAAAACCAGAAAATTGTAGGAAATGCATGAAAAACACCAAAAAAAATAAAAAATTATGCAGAAAAGCACAAAAAATTGTAGAAAATGCAGAAAACAACAGAAAAGTTGCAGAAAATGTAAAAAATGCATAACTTTTATACAAGTGCTTTCGCAAAAGTACTTTTATGAAAGTACTTCTGTAAAAGTGCTTTCATAAAGTACTTTTATGCAGTGATTTAAAAGGCGTGCCTAGGCACACAGGCAAGGCACATTTCGGGGTATGCGCCTTGCCTAGGTCCTAGGCGCAGCCCTTTCAAAAGGCGCATGCCTAGTGCGCCTAGGCGTGCACCTGATGCGCCTTGTGCCTCAGCCTAGGTGTGTGCCTTTTGAAAATTTGGCGCTTTTTTCCTTTTTTTTTGAACATAATGGCTGGGCTGGGGGCTTCGCCCCCAGACCCCCATGCCACACCCCTCGAGGCAAGCCCAAACAAGTCCACATTAGGTCTTAAATTCTTAGTTTTCACACAAAAAATAATGATTTTATAGTTTTAATTGCTTTTTAAGAAGACATTTTATTAGGATGAATGAATGAATCACATTACCAAATTGCTTCGACCCCCAACTTGGTAATGTAGTTCATTCATTCATCCTAATAAAATGTCTTCTTAAAAAGCAATTAAAACTATAAAATTATTATTATTTGTGTGAAAACTAAGAATTTAAGACCTAATGTGGACTTGTTTGGGCTTGCCTCGAGGGGCGTGGCACAAAGGCGGCTCGCAGAATCAGGAATGTAATATGTTTTACATTACATTAGCTATGTGAAGTATTGCAATTGAGTGAAAAAAGAGTTAGTGGTTTTACATGCTTAAAAATGTTTTATATGTTTGATTTTATTTTTAAATTCTCATTTGAATATGCTTTACATCTTATGTTTATGTAATTTAATTTTAGATAATAGGTTTCTTAAAAGATTATTTTAAAATTTAACTTTATATTTTTTAGATAATAGGTTTTTTGAATTTTTTGACATTTTTTTTTATTTTTTAGCATTTCTTTTTTATTTTTGTGCCTTGCTTCAATAAAGGCGCGCACCTCGCCTTGTGCCTTGCACCTCAGGCGCAAATTGACCCTTGCGCCTTTTTTGCGCCTTGCGCTTTTAAAACACTGCTTTTATGCTTTCATAACAATACTTTCATAAAAGTACTTCTACAAAAGTGCTTTTGTGTAAAAGTACTTTTATAAAAGTGCTTTTCATAAAGGTACTTAAATAGAAGTGCTTTCTTAAAAGTACTTCTATATAAGTGCTTTTATGCTTTCATAAAAGTGTTTTCGTAAAAGTACTTTCATAAAGTGCTTTTGTAAAAGTACTTTTGTAAAAGTGCTTCGTCTAAAAGTACTTTTGTAAAAGTGCTTTCGTAAAAGTCCTTTTCATAAAATTACTTTATAAAATTGCTTTTGTAAAATTGCTTTTTGCATAAAATTGTGTGTAAACACGAAAGTTAAAAAAATCTATTTTATTTTACTTTTAATTTCAAAATGAAATGTGGCATGGTGGTTTGGAAGTGTAATGAGATGTGGGCACGCTAGGAGGCTTGAGTTTGTATCACTACAACATTTTTTTTGAGATTTGGTGAGTATAGATAGAGTTGACTTTGACCCAAAACATCTTGACCCTAATGGGTACCCTCGACGCAACCCACCCTGACCCTTTTCCACTGACCCTAATGGGTTACTCGACCCATATTGACCACCAATAAATTGGGTGGGTTCCAAGGTGGGTGGGTCAAATGGGTTGGGGTCAAGATTGCCAGCCCTATCCACCAGCATTGATCTTCCACTCCAAACCACCAAATCCATTTTCCTAATAAGGCTGTGTTAAATTTCTTGATTCTTCTTAGACCTAGACCTCCTGAATTCCGTGGAGAGCAAATTTGTTTCCAAGCTACCTCATGGACTTTCTTCTCATCATTCCAACCTTTCCAGAGAATGTCTCTTTGTAAATTTTCTATTCTTTTTGCTATTGAGCTTGGGATAGGACCGGGGGAAAGATAATAAGTCGGCAGATTTGCAAGAGTACTTTTGATCAAAGTTACTCTTCCCCCTTTTGACAAATATTTTGCCTTCCAAGGTGCAAGTTTTTTCTCTAGTCTTTCCAGCACCGGCTCCCAAATTGTTGCAGAAGAACGTTTTGCACCTAAAGGCAAACCAAGATTAGTGGTGGGAAAGTTATTCACTTTACATCCAAGGATTTCTGCCCATAGCTCAATCTCTTCAACCCTCTCCACCGGAATGAGAGAAGATTTCCCCAAATTCAACTTCAGCCCAATAACCACTTCAACCCTCTCCACTCCTTGAATAATTTCAAAACATTCCCATAGGCCCGCCTGCCCTGCATTATTGATGAATTGAGTGAGGACTTCCATAACACACAAAAAGTGGAGAGGGGACAAGGGATCACCTTGTCGAATGCCTATTGAGATTTTAAAGAAACCTGAGGGTTTCCCATTTATTACAACCAAAAGTTTTGGTGAAGAAACACATACCTCCATCCAATTTCTCCACTTTTGGCTAAAGTTCATTTTTTGAAGAATGAAATCTAGGCAGCGCCAATTGCCATGGTCGTATGCTTTCTCCAGATCTTGTTAGATAGTGTATGCCCTTAGCTCCAATCAGAATGATGTACATTATGACATTTAATGTAAATGAATAAAGTATATATTTGATTCATGTTATTATGGTGTGTTTATGTGTAATACCCTTAAACTGGACACATATAAGACCCGTGTTAGTTTAGAATCTTCACAGTTGTTGGATAGATTTGGGGAGATTTATCCTACCAAGGCTGACACTGATGTGCCGCCAAGTTGGTTGGGGTTGCTTGTCTCAATTGCCAGGGTGAGACCTGAGGTACATGCAGTGTGGGTTTTCTTGAAACCCTGAATTGGACCAGAATTCCAGTATTGCCCTGGACCTTGGAGATTGATGGGCAAAACTGGAATGTTACACCTGACCCCTAGACTCGATTATGATACTGCACTAGGTGTCAGATTGGGCTATCTTTGATATACCAATCAGTGAGATCCTTAGAGGGGGTCAAAACCTGGATATGTTGGGACAGTCCGAGAATTCATCTGAGTGGGTGATCATAGTGACAGGATCAGCCCCTTTGTCGGACAAAGTGAATGATCGGGGATGCACTCTCTGATGGAAACCAAAGCTACCGGTAATCGATTTCAATCGTTGAAATTTGTTTTTACAAAATATATTTATATAGAGATATACATATATATATATATATATATATATATATATATATATATATATATATATATTACGGTTTTAAAATGTTTGCAAAAGGTTTTAATTCCTGGGATCCATGTGAATAAAGAGTGTAACACTGTTCCTTGCAGCCGGGGGAGAGGTCCCCTGAGGGAGAGGTCCTCTATTGTCGGGCAGTGTTTGATCATTATGGGCTGAGAGGTTAAGTGTAAGACCATTGAAGGTAATACCTGATGGGCTAATCTTGCATTTGCCCACAGTCCTTGGATTTTTATAAGGTGGCTTGACCCAATGACCATTTAGTGTAAATGTTGGGCCCATTAAGAGCCCATGGTGATGGACTCAGGGATTCACTGTCTCCTACAATGAATTCGGCCAGGCCTTGTAGCAGAGGTTGGGCTGAACCCATGTGGCTGATGTGTAGATCAATGTTTGGGTCTCACGTCATATAAGGATATCCAACTGGGCAGCAGTTTGGAGGATAAGTGAGCACACGGACTTAATGGGCTTAAAGCCCAATTCGAACTGGCTTAATTAGATTAATTAAAGAGGGGCGGTTCTGGGATTTAGATCAACAGATAGGATAAATGATTGTCCCTATCCACTCAGAGAGTCCAGATCCAAATAAAGATTTGGATCAGGAAACTCCTAATTAGATTAGGAGGGCTGATCTTTATCTGTAGATAAGATAAGGGATTATCCTTATCTCTTAAAGAGAGTCTAGATCCAAATGCAAGATTTGGATTAGGAAACTTCTAATGGGGTTAGGAGATGCTCTCTTTAAGGCTATAAATAGAGGAGCAGGGCGAACCTCCAGATCATCCTTCAGTTTGACTGATTCAAGAGAGAAGACAGCATACAGTTGGACTGATGCCATCTTTTGTTCTTGCCTTCTCCTGCTATTGCCGCCATTACCAGTTCGATCTCCACCTGTAGGAGTGATCAAGAAGAGTTCTTGATATTATCTTTTGGGAGAAAAGATAATCAGAAGTCGTGCTCACCTGCCCTCCATCGAGTTCTTGTTGAAGAATTCGGTTCTTGCTGAAGAACCATCCTGCTGATTGTGCTCCACCCTACACTGTGTCTTCTTTACTGGGAGCAGTCTTTGGCGTTTTCCTTGGGCGTGAACACCTTTGTTGGGAGTTACTGCTACTTTGTATCAGGTACATCCCTCTCCTACCTCTTGGTTTCAGATCTGGTTCGGTTTGGGTTCAAGATTGGTCATTGAAAATGCAGTTTTCTAAAATAGGGAATGTGATTCCCACATGGGAGAGAGAGAATTTTGAAATTTCGCCCAACCTACCTGCAAGGTTTGGCCATCCATATGATGGATCTCTCATCCCTTCAGATCCACCTTGCACAAAACACCTGGCTTTCCTTCCCTTCTAGAATCAATAACTTCATTAGCAATTAAAACACTATCAAGAATCTGTCTTCTCCCAACAAAAGCACATTGATTTTCTGATATTACACTTTCTAAGATCTTCAATCTTTCGGCCAGCACCTTTGCAAGAAGCTTGTAGAAACTATTCAGCAAGCTTATAGGCCTGAAATCTTTAAGATTCACTGCCCCTTCCACTTTAAGGATTAGTGATAAAAGTGGCATTCAGGCTTCTCACCAGCGATGCTGAATTGTGAAATTCCTGAAAAGCCTTTAGGACATCTTTTCTGATAACAGTCCAGCATTTCTTGTAAAACAAGTTTGTCAGCCCATTAGGCCCCGGAGATTTATCTATGTCCATTTTCTTGATAGCTTCCAGTATTTCATCCTCTGAAAAAGGATTTTCCAACTCCTCTTTTTGGGCTTCATTTAAGGTTTTGAATTGAATCCCTTCGGGTAGTGGCCGAAGCTTCCAAGGTTCCAAAAACAAGGATTTGTAAAAATTAGTGGCAATGCTTTGGATTTCACCTGGCTGCTCCCCACTGTAGCGTCCAAACTCCAGTCTGGTTATGCTGTTGACTCTATGGCGTGCATTTGCCATTCTATGAAAAAATTTTGAGTTTCTATCTCCCGCTTAAGCCATTCACTTTAGCTTTCTGACGCCTGCTTATCTCATCTTTATAGGCTAGCCTGCCAAAAGTAACCTTTGCTTCATCTCTTTTCCTTCTCTCCTCTTCCGAAAGTATTCTTTCTTCTCATCTTTTATCCATTTCCTTTATCAGCTCTAGACACTTCATCATCTTTTGCTCAGTTTAAAGGGATTTTTCCGATCTCCATTTTTTATGACGACCTTAATTGCCCCCAATTTCTTTGCCAGCACAAATGAACCCGTTCCCTCTACCTTAACATCATCCCATTTTTCTGCTATTACATTCCTCAGCTCCTCCTCCTCAAGCCAGCTGTTGTCAAGCCTGAAAGGAGTATGCTTTTGAATCTGGTCTGTTTGTAGTTGGATAGGGAAATGATCTGAGAGGGGGCGCAGTAAGGCTTCTTGCTTTGTGCCAGGAAAACTCTCCTCCCAGTTAGCCGAAATTAAAAATCTATCCAGCTTCACCAGCACTGGATTAACCTGATTATTTGACTAGGTAAATGTCGCACCTGAGAGAGGCAAATCAACTAACTCAAACTTGTTTATAAATTCTGAAAAGTCCTGCATTGCTCTTGTTCTTCGTTGGCCACCTTACTTTTCTTCAGTAAATCTGGTAACATTGAAGTCACCACAATCAGCCAGGGTACTGATGGCGATGAGTCACCTATAATCTCTGCAAGCTCCTCCCAGAAGGCTTGCCTTTCCTTATCCGAATTCGGACCATAAACATTTGTAACTTGGCAGCGTAAACCCCCTTGTAACTCAAAGACCATTGTTACTGAAAATCGCTCACTTTTTGGAAAATCTTCTTGAACTGAAGAGGATCCCACATAGTTAGGATTGCCCCTGCACTTCCTACTGCTGGCTTCCCTACCCATTTCACCTGCCCTTCCCTCCAAACACTTGTAATTAGCCTAGCATCCAAATTTTAAATTTTTGATTCTTGGATGAGCACCACCCCTGCCTTCCACCTTTTCAACACCTCACTCGCCACCACTCTCCTTCTTCCCGATCCTAAAACCCCTTACATTCCACAAAAGAAAATTCAAATTCATCATGAAACTGATAAAAACCCCCTGTTACTTCCTTCCCTCCTTCCCGAGCTGCTCTCTCTGTGTCGATCTCTCTTTCTCCTCAGACTGATCTCCTATTGTCCCCCCCTACATCTACATTCGAAGTTTCTTCTTGAGGCTGTACACTCCTCTTTGCTGACGTTTTCCTGCTGATTTCTTGGATCCATTCTTGATATTTGAGGAACCTGTCTCTCCCCATCGAGGTTTGGAGGTAATTATTTGAGAAACCTCGATCTGATAGACCCTTTTCGGCATTTTCCATGGTGGATTTCCTTGGGGGTGGTGTGCTCAGGACACCTAGCTCCTTGTCTAGTCCCACACCCATCTCTTTAAGGCAATCTTTAATAAGAATTTTCAGGCCTCGAATTACTTTCGTCAGCCCCCAGATTTAAAAGTTCGCAGAATTGCTTTTTTCGAGGATCATACTAACCGTCGGATGAAGTTATAGGCTGTTGAGATTTCTGTCCTTGATTAGCGTGCACAACTTGTTGAGGCTTTTGGCCTTCTCTCTGAGCCGTACAGTTTCTGGCATCGCCTTCTTCCTCACTTCCGGCGACGATTGGGCTTCGGCAGTTCTGGTTTCAGATTTGTTGATTTCACCTTCTTCCTCACGATATCTTAACTAATTCGGCAATGGGTTTATTGTTTTTCTTATGTATGAATGTGCAACCCTAATTTCCAATGCTCCAGAAAATAGAAAAGGAGAATGATTTTCTGGATTTTTGATTTGACAGGTACTTGGAACAGATGAATTAAATGCATACTTGGGAAAATACCGTCTGGAGCTGGACCCACACCTTGAGGCCCTTGTTGGAAGGTTTTTTATAGAGCCCCATTTTTTATTTATTTCATGGTTTTGCTTGGAAATTAAAAGTGTTAATGTTGACTGAATTTTTGTTATTTGTTATTTGTTTTTGTAGACATGGTCGGAAGCCATGGACTAAGTTCATTAATGCCGATAATCAACATTTGGCAGTGCCTGAGGTCTGATATAATACTTAAATATTTGTACCAAGAGTAATGTTGCATAACCTTCTTATCATAGTCCAATAACATGCTGCCTTGATGTTTTTTTACTGTAGGCAATCGACTTTCTTGACAAGTTGCTACGGTATGACCACCAAGAGAGGCCGACTGCAAAAGAAGCAATGGTAGTACCTGTTATTGTTAATTTGTTATGTTCTTGTTAGGATATAGTTTACTGATACATTTGACTGGACTGTTAAATTGGGGCCCTTTTGAATGGACATAACCAGAAAATCAGATGAATTGGAAACTTGTAATCCGCACACACAGAAACAAGCACATCCATTCAAATGCACTTTTGGGTTCTACTTTGGTGGACTTTATGCTAGGTTCTCTTCCCTCGATAAAGCAGTCCAGGTTGATTAACAGGGCGTTTCCTGTATATTCTTTATCTTTTTTCAAGTTTTATAAGCAACCATCTGATGCCATTGCAGGCTCATCCTTACTTTTATCCCGTGAGAAGTGCAGAAAGCAGCGGGACTCGTACCCAATAGCTCGAGTTACAGTGGCCAATAAAGAATGCCATCTTTTCTCTTTGGCTTTGTGTGATCTTGCTGTAATTTGTTTGGAGAACCATGTTTATGTAGGTTTGCTTTTAAACCATATGATTTGACACTCCTCTTTTCCTCATTTTGGGGTCGCGAAAATTGCAATATTTAGTTTGCAACAAAGGGGCTATTTACCCCGTGTATTTTTTACCTGCGGCCTAGTTGATTTGCAACACAATTTCATTTGCACTGGTTCCTAAGTATGGGAGTGGAAATGAATTGTATGCAGATTCTGCTTTATTTTGTCTTAAATTTTACTTTATTGTTTATTTATGGCATAAACGAAGTAAAACAAAGTAAAACTTTCTTACAGCCTTTTAATTTGTACTCGTACATTTGTATTAATGCAAATGAAATCATATTTGCAAACAAATAGAGCATATGGTTTTGGATATTTGAAGTTGAATTTATTTTATTTTATTTGTTTTGCTCCAAGGGCCTATACTGAGTCTGGACCTAGTAGGCACAGCATTATAAGCACAGTGAATGAGTACACAGTAAATATTCTACACCTCTATCGAAAGTTGATTTTAATCTTTCTATAAGGGTAGGCTGGGGGTATTTTAAGAGGTGCAAAAAATAAAAAAATAAAAAAATAAAAAAATCCAATTTGTTACTCAATGTGCTTATAGTGTGTGCCTGCCTGATTGGGGCTGGCTATACAACAGAGTAGCCTTTCCCTCTCTTAAACCCCTAAACCCCCAAACCCAGGTGCAGGCAGGATTCGATCTGATCCCGGGAGATTTTATCAACCAGCCAAATTGGCACCAGCAGGTGAAGGCGATTCTTTTATATTTCACGAAACCTTAATGCATGAGAAATTGAGAGGTGGGGACTGGGGATCGTGGGCTGCTGCTTCACTTTCCACCTCTTTTTGGAACATTTATTGTATGGGGTATATATGTATATATATAAGCAGGCAGGTTTTGGGTATAATCGGCATTCGATTACACGGGCACAGTATGTGGCAGTAAGCTGGGATTAGCTGAACTTGGTAAGAGCTGTGTAACCAGTAATAACGCTCCACATCAGCTGTCTATGGCAAGTAAGGGATTGGATGATTGTGGGGCATGTACTACACTCGCCACTCGGTGGTAGACGGTGGTCTTGTTGATTGCATACAATACAAACGCAGCCATCATCAAGTGTGTCAAATTGGTCCCACATGGAGGGGTGAAGGTTACAGTTCACCAGGCCAATCCAAGGTCTGAATTTTTAGACCTTTAGAACGCAAGCAAGTTGTGTAACTGCTAACTGATGATGTATCTGATTCACTTTCCCATAGGCCATTGCTCTCGTGATTTTATTGGTCTTCAGACGATACGAGATGCGAGAACTGTGCGTTTAACATGTTTTTTCCCCAGCAAATATACGAACGTCCCAAGTTCCCAGCTGGATATATACTTATTAGGCATATAGTCCGTCTAAGGAGGAGAAGTCCACTCCGCTGTGGCTCCACTTCCACGGTCTTTTGATGTATTGCTATGGCCGGTGGCCCCATTTTAACGGCACTTCATCCAGTTTCATCATGACCTAGGGTTTGATACAGGGTCAAAAGTCAGTTTCACTATGTTGCATCTGGGCTGTGGAGAGGCTAAAAAGCATGGGTTCAAGTCGGACTTGGGCCTCCCTAGAGTTAATTATTATTATTACAAACTTGCAAAGAAGTTCTCCATTGTTTTACTCTTTGGGCCCAAGAATTAAGCCTACATACTAATCCCTGTTTAACTGCTTACGTTAAGCCTAGATACAAGGACTTTAACTTTATGTTTCTGTTATATTCTCTAAACTTAATTTTGAATTTAAATATATCAAACATCAACAAAGAGTATGACTAGTGATATTTCAGAGAGCTTTCTGACCTGACAATCTATCCTAAGATTAAGGGAATAAGAATCTCAAAGATTTTCTTTCAAATAAGTCCCTACTCCCTGAGAGAGAGAGAGAGAGAGAGAGAGAGAGAGAGAGAGTGAAAATAAAAATGAAAATTAATAAGTCATACAGAAGGTGATATTTCAGAAACCTCAAGGGATAAGTGATATGAATGTGCATAGCGGTTTAACATCAAGATGGGCCTGTAAACTAGAGTTCTGTGGTGCCATGGTGGTGGTCTATCTAATCAGATGCAACCCAAGTTAATAGTACGCTACTGCCCTTGGTGGAATTCACAGCTCATCAACAAAGCCTTATGTCCTTGGGCCTTATCCCAGATATAGGGGGTTGGTTACCTTTATCCTCTTCTGCCACTCCACCTTGTCAACGTTTATATTCCACTCTCTTTTGTATGCTTAAGAACGGTTCAGGATTGAGCTAACTAACTTACAACAATTAGCATGGGATAATCAATATTCAGATTATAATGATAGAGGCTATTTTCAACCAAGTTTGAAGCCTTTTTCATTTTAATTATACACTTGATTTGGTTCTTGTAGGTAGGGGGGAAAATCTTGCAAATGCTCAGTTTTTTTTTTTTTTTTTTACATGTTATTAGTTTTTTGGCCACTCAAAGGATGAATGTTTGTGTTTCAGACATTGAACTCTGAATGCGAAATGGAAGGTATGTCCCACTTACATGGTTAAGAATTTTAACTTTAGGATCCTTGCAGTACAAATGAAATTTGGGCAGTGAAAATTCGTGGGAGTGCAAATGGGTTGAGTGTGAATTCTGTTTTACTTTTTATTCAGGTTTCACTTTGTTTTAATTTGTTTTTAAGTATAATGAACTAATGAAGTGGTCCCTATGTTATGTGAAGAGAAAGAAGCATGAACTTGTTTGTTTTCCAGGTGTAAAGTACGAAGTAAAATGAAGTGGTCCCCACTTTATATGAGAGGAAATTAAGGTAGGAAGCAGTTGGTGAAAAATTCATGTCAGTCAGAAGCAATATTTGTACCATCTATAAGTAAAATAGGAAGATGTTGTGATCCCCATTTTATATGGAAGGAAACTAAGGTACGAAGTTGGTAGCAGCTCACATCAGTTTTTGAGATGCAATATTTGTACCATTAATGAGTGCATAGTGCAAAATGAGGCAAATGGTGCAAATTTTGCATTAGGAAAGAATGAAAATGATAGTTACAAAACAAATGTTTGAAAATTTGAACTGAGTACAAGTTCTGCATCAAGATCAGATTTGTATTGCAACCAAACAAAGCCTTAGTTCTTGGCATGCACAAAAGAAACGGAAAGACTATAATACCCTAGGCTCAGTTTGTTTGCAGTGTGAATTGTACTTGCACTGGTGTAAATGCATAAGAGTGCAAATAGGCTGACTGTAAATTCTTGTTTACCATTGCTTTAGATGTTTCTTGTAAGAAGTAAAATGTAGTTCCTGCTTTATAGGAGAGAGAATGGAGGTGGGGGGGTTATTTGTTTGGGAGCGAGGTATAGAAAGAAAGATGATGTGGTCTCCATTTTATATGAGAGAAATTAGGTGAGAGGAAGATGGTGCAAACGTTTAGGGATATAAAATTTGCATTACCAGTCAGTGTAAATGTGACAAAAAAAGTACAAAATTTGTATAAGATAGGAGAGAAATTCTTAATCTCCGTTTGTTTGCACTGCTGTAAAGACATAGGAGTGCAAATAGATTGAGTGTGAATCCACTTGGGATCTGCTACCGACAAGTTGTTCCCACATACCTAGCCACAAAATACCACGACCATGTATTGGGAACATTTCCCATGAATGATAATGGAGATATCCCCAATGCGCAGCTGTAATGTCACATGGGTAGAGATATGGGAACAACTCATGGGTAGCAAATCCAAGCCCATGTAAATACTGGTTTCAGAATTGGCTTTATTTTGTTTGTTTTAAGAAGTAAAATATGAAGTAAGATGATATGGTCCCCACATATGACAGAGAATGGAGGCTGGCAGAATGCTATTTGTTTGGGAGGAATAAGATAGGAAGCAAATTGATGTGGTCCCTATGGGGGAGAACTAAGGTAGAATTAGGTGGTGCAAATTTTGCATCAGTTTTTTAGATGCAAAATCAGAGAAAAGTGCAAAATTTGAATCAGATAAGAGTACAAGTTATAATTACAAACAAATGTATGCAAAATTCATATCTGGTTTACATTTGCATTGCAAATAAATGGAGCCTCAATTGTTCAATGCAAAATTTGTATCTAGTTTAGATTTGCATTGCAACCAAATAAAACCTTGACCCCCCCCCCCCAAAAATCAAAATTTCCTTTCTTTGGAACATACATACTGTCCCAAACTCACGTTAGCAGAAATACCATGATATGCAAACTCACGTTTTCAGAAACATCCTCAAGAAATGCAAAATTTCCAGATAAGCTTTACTTCCTAGGGTTTCTTAATTTTTTTGTCATTTTAAGAACAGTAAGGCCAATGTGTATTACATCCAAATCCAATCTAATTTCAGAGAATTTGGCTAAGGTAACATAGGGTGATGACAAATAGGTACTCTGAACTTTCAATTGCAACACTTGAGTACTCTGAAATCTTAAAAATAAACACTTAGGTCCATCCATTAGTGTTCCGTCAATTAAACATTACATAATGCCAAAAATATTCTTCTCATGTATTTTTGAGATTATTTTTAGGTAATCGAACATCTCACTACAATGACATTTTCACATGGACAACAAATAACATATTCAAATTTTTTGATGATGGCATTCTCTAATAATGATTTTACTCCATAGAATGATATAAAGAATACGCGAGAAAGATATTATTGACATTATATAATATTTAACGGATGGACCCAAGTGTCTGTTTTTAAAAGTTCATGGTATTCAAGTGTGGCAATTGAAAATTGAGGATATTGTTGCAATTGAAACTTAAGAGTACCTAGACATACCCTGTGAGTTGACTCCATTGAACTTAACCATACCCTCTCTCAAGAAAACGTCAATATCAATCCAAGTCAAGATACTCCCTTATCTTGGATATTCATGAATTTAGATAGCTGGATGTATTTCAGGGCTGCAATCTGCAATGTGTCACTCCAAACTACCGTACTAAGCACCATTGGGTTACAATCATGTTTTGGAATCTGTTGGAGCCTTTTGAGTGCTAATCTAATCTTGTTTCTGGATCCCCACCCATTTGGTATGACCCACATGTTCCTCCACTTGTCATAATTCAGAGATCCATATTTAAATTTAGAGCCAGCACACAGCTGAGTTTTGTGTCTTTTGGTAAGCATTATGTGTCGTTTGTCAGCTTCATATTTCTTGATCCTCAGAAAAAAGTTTTTTCTTATGAGCTCGACTTCTGCTTCGGAGCACCCATCAAGAAAAGTCCCAAAGTCTTGTTTCTGGATCCCCACCCATTTGGTATGACCCACATGTTCTTCCACTTGTCCTAATTCAGAGATCCATATTTGAAATTATAGCCAACACACCGCTGAGTTCTGTCTTTTGGTATGTATTATGTGCCATTTGTCAGCTTCATATTTCTTGATCCTCAGAAAGAAATTTCTTCTTATGAGGTCCACTTCTGCTTTCGAGCACCCATCAAGAAAAGCCCCAAAGTCTTATGAGGTCCACCCATTAAGAGATTGAACAGTCAATAGAAGTTTGTTTTTTGATTGGTTATTTTTGAAACTTTGAAACAAAATGGAGGACAAGGTAATAACCTGTTGTTGGGTAAACTTGGTTAATGGTTTGGGTTATTAGACAATCATACCACATGATTTGAACCATTAAAAATTTAAAACAACAATCAAGCCATGCATTTTGAAGTAAAGGTATCTATGTACTGGTTTTGGATTAGACCACTTCTAATCTAAAATTAAGTTAGATGGACCAATAAGACATATTGAATTGGTTGAATCTAGCTTTAATGGCCCAAAATATTTATTGGATTAATAAATTTATAGTGAATTGAGTTGAATTAATCTAACGTCAATAAATCATGTTTGAGTTGAGTTAGACTAATCTAAATTAAAATAAATCTGAACAAAACAGATTGAACAAACAATCCAAACATTAAATTGAACCGAATGAAAATAATCCCAAAATATTTATTGTATTTGGTGGGATAAGATTACGCGCACATGTAGTGTGGTACAAATGTAACAGGGGACTGACAGGCAGAGAAGGTGGAGGGGGAGGAGGTGTTGTGATGGATATGTCGTTGGCAGTGAAGTGAAGGGGGTTATGCAGGTGGGGCAGATGTTTTAGCATTAGTCAATTATGGAGGACAGGACCTGCAAATTGTCGTTATTTGATGAAGGTGAACTTGGTTCCAATTACATATCACAACTTACAATAATGTTATTGGGTGGTCAATAATATGAATATCTTACTTAGACTAGGACCAAATGACTAATACTGTCGAGATCCAACGTTGTTACGACTCTTAACTCGTTTAAGTAACAGATCATGTTATCAGCTGACGACACCTACCTGATGGCATCTTTCAAAAACTGTTATGATCCCATTTCTTTGTTTTTTCCTTTTTTATGTGCGTGTGTGTGAATCAGCTTAATCACCCCCTTCTCGATTTTGAGGCCCAAAAATAAACTTTCGTTCAATTAACAGCATGTACAGATACAAAAGTGAAATGAGATGACAAGTCAGATAAAAGAATACATCCGGCAATAGTGGAGATAAAGCAAACAAGCCCGCTCAACGGTGGTGTCTGGCTATTTATTACTGCCTGCAAATTAAGGGTGGGCAAAATCGATATCATTTCGTTTTTTCGGTTTTTGAAAATTCTGTGTGTGTGTTTTTTGTCAATAGCTTCTAAAACCAGTCAAGGAATAGAAGTTTTCTGAAACTTGAAAATCAAAATCAAAATTGGAGAATGAATTTTTAAAATTCATTGCTATCAAAAGGGGTGTCAATTGAACTGAATCTGGTCCAATCTTATCCGGTCAAATATGAGTTCGTTCGTTACAGTTTAATTTGGAATACTTTGAATATGGCTAATCATGTTTGGACCAGTCCAGTTCAATGTCTGCACTGTCTAATTTATACAAATTAGTTTTAATTTAGATTGGATCCAACTCAAACCTGGTCCATTGCCACCTATACTTGAATCTAACCGAATTCAATATAAATCCATTATAAATGGTCTAGGTCCAATTCAATATATCTTATTGATCTGTATAATCCATCCAATTTAATTTTGATTTGGAGACGATCCAACCTAAAATTGGTTCATTGACACCCGCCCCTAGCTATCAATGCTCAAACACACAAAACAGAAGATAGATATTTCCTAAAATCTACTCTAAATTTTCATTTTAACCATAAATGCTATAGAAATTAGAGTAGGCTGTGTGAACTTAGCTCATCAATATATATTCAACTTGCTAGGTGTGTCAGATTGAATGTCAACCCAGGCCCATTTATAGAAGTCATAGGCCCAGAATCCGGCCCGGATCATGATCACCTCTAGTTTTGATAGCATAAGAAGCGGGGAGTTCATGGTTGACCTTTTAACAGATAATAATTGATAAAGATCCCTCAACAATCGACATTCCATTTTTATTATTGGGGAGGAGAGGGGTAGTTGATCCCCGCAAAAGCAAAACATGAAGAGTGAGAGAATATAAAAAAAAAAAAAAAAAAGTTGGTAGCCAAATTTAGTTAAAGGCAAGTGGCCAAAACCGTGTGAAACCGAAGGGGGATCCCTTGGACTTTAATTTGCCTAGAATTGCCGAAAAAGAAATAAAGAGGAAGGTAGCTCCATCTTCTGTGTAACTGTTTTTAGAAGAGTGTGAGTGGAGTGTGAGGCAAAATGCAAGCCAGCCTTGCCAGTTGCCAATCCACAAGCACAAGGGCAGATGTCCCAAGGCAAAAGGCAACAGCGGCCTCCTCCTCTTTTCTAAACGCTATTATTACAGTTGTATCTACTTAAACAAATTCATACAACAAAGCTCTACTGGAATTTGCTATTCTCTAATTAGCATTAAGCACGCATAACATGGTCTGCTGTCCCAACTCTTTCTTGCTTACCAGACATTTCGCATCACATCCAATGTATTTTATATTATAATAACATCTATCTATCTATATATATAGAGAGAGAGAGGAGCAGCACCAGCAGCCCACAAATTTCCCTACAATTTTGTTAAACTGCGCACCAATAGACAATAGTAATAGTGTTACGATGGCGATTAACATTATATGGTTGTTGTACCGAGGAGGATGACTAATATCAAGGACGAAATTGGATGTATGTAAATCTCTTACATGATGGACAGACGAGGATGATGATAATGATTATCTTCTCATCATTGATCATCCCCTTTACCTTTCCCATTGCACTACTTATCAGCCATGTAACTGAAATCCCACAATATATTAGTTACTATCCATATCCTTTCAAAGGTCTCAGTATCACTAGTCGTCGGTTGGTTGTACTCACTAGTCGCTCGAGTGGTGACTGCTGCTTTTGGATATGGATATCCACTAGACTAGACCCGCTCCAAGAAGATTCGGGAATCCCCTCTCCTCAATGTGAGGTGATGACTGATGAGGTCCTTTTTTTATTCTCAAGGGACAAGGAGGGGGAGGCGTCAGTTACTTCTGGCTTATTATAAGATATATCTACTAATGGTTAAAAAAAAGAACCCTAATAATGGACCGACCGGCCCAAATAGTGAAACAGGAGTTTGTGGAACCTAGGTGGATCTTTCCGCTTTTCATGAAGGCTCATAAGAATCGTCTGTCAATCAAATTGGATTGGCTCTGAAATGAAATCATAAGAAACGTCGTTATGATTAGACATTTTACAATTAAAAAAAATAAAACAGAAAATAGTATTTTGAATGTATAGGATTACGAGGGAACCCTACAACCACCAAAAAATATATAATAAAAAAAAAAGGAACAAAGACGATTTATTGACTTCTTCTGATTTGGCAATGGCAGTGCAGCCTATTTTAATTTTAGAGATGTAAATAAAAAGTCTGAAGCATATAAGCAAACAATCAAACCACGAAAAGAAAGAGAAAGAATAAGTTAGGGTTTATTGAGGTTTTATTTTATTTTTATCCATCAATTTAGACCCAAAAGAGCAATTAAATAATCAAAGCAAATGTGGAAAGGTCAATTGAAGGTCTCGATGACTGGAGCCCTGCTGGGTGCATGTCAAAGTCATGAATACCTTTGTTTCGAATTCGACAATTAATCAACTCTATATATAAAACAAATTAAACATCAACGCTACAAGTTTATATAAACTAATTAAACACACAAGAATTCAAGATGAGGTCTCCTAACTAATCCTTCTCTCCTTGCTATATATGTAAACCTCGAGCTACACCACCCACTCCATGTAATTTTGCCATTCCTACTCTTTGTCTAGCTCTGGACTGGATCGCAGGATTGATGGAATTAAGGTGTGGGTGGTGGGGTTCAATTCAACTACGTACCTACTTCAAAACTTAAAAGCATATCATCAAACCCCACTTCTTGATTAATAAGAAATTAATTTTAGGGAAGCGCTTATTTGTTATATAATGGTGGGACAGTAGGACCAGACAATATGCGGGATAATTGTGAATATGTTGGTGAATGTCATTGTTGGCCACACATAACGAGGATTTGATTAATTTCACAATTGGGAATTGGCACCCCCTGTTTCTGTTACTCTAACCTTGTCATGTTAGCGCTACCAAAAGAACAAAAAAAAAAAAAAAGGAGAGGAGATAAATCGCTCCATCTCAGGACCTCTTGTTTCGCATTGGCCCTACATCGTGGGTTGGGTTGGGTTGTGTTTCCCATCCATTCGTCACAAACCCTAATATATTACTACCACAGTTTGGTAATGGAGTGCGTACAAAGCGTCAGCTAGATCTCGACGGAGGGAGCAAGATCCCTCTCCCATTATCACACCGAGACGATTGTCTTGCCTTTTTGTCTCTAATTGTTTCTTCTCTCCTTTCCTTAACCCTGCTTTGCTATCTCTCTCTCTCTCTTTCTCTCCGGGTCGGATGTATATATAGAGTATAGACATGGTACTTGTGCAGGACCCATATATGTTCTATCTCTCTATTTCTCTCCGGGTCGGATGTATAAGCCGGCCGGCCGGCTCTAATTTCTTAATTAAATATGGTGCCGGTGGTCCTGTTTAATTTCTAATACTTGCATTTCTTTTAACTCTTGATTTTCGTCTACCATTCTTAATTTACGTAAATTTGAGTTGATTGGGTGGTTGGTTTTTATATATTTACCTACACAGATTGATAACTGATAATGAAATTAAGATTTAAAGAGACAAGAGCACTTCTCAATCAATTCAATTCACGCTCCACGGTAACCGGCTGGAGTTTTTATTTGTATATTATACTACAAGTGATTAAGTAAAAAGCCATAAACCGCGCGCAAATCATGTGGGTAATTATAATCATGGGTTTTCGTGGACCCTCTTTGTCAATTGTGATCATCATTTAATTTGTTTCATTTAGATTAGAACCCGTCGGCAATCAGTTAGCGATAATTGATATAAAAAAAAAAAAATAGAGACTACAAAGACTCCAGTTCCCGATTCATGTAATTGTGACTTGTGAGGAGACATTATGGAGTGTGGGTTCCCCGAGATTTATATATATTTAATACGACTTTAGCATGGAATTAATCAAGGTGTACAATATTTTTATGTATATACTTTCCTTAACATAATCGGCCGGGAAGAATATACCTCATTTCTTTTAAAACATAAGGAGTTTAATTAATTCCACAATTTTCTACTAGCAGAAGATTGCATGTGAATCTTCGAGGGGTAGTTTTATTTTAAATTTTAAATGGAAAGAAGAAAATGTTTTACCATGCACGAAGCATGATGCATAATCGTCTCTACAAAAAAACACAAAACAGAATCGAGTAGTGGTAGAATAGGAAGGTTGGTAATGTTTAAGGGCAATTTGGTATTAGGATGGACCATTACAATTATGAGGCCATTTTAACAAGGGTATATGCCTGTCTCATATATATATATATATATATATATATTCATTATTAAATTATGGGCCTCAAATCAAATTCTTACTAGTTGAAGTCATGCCATGTCTTTATTAAGAAAACAAAACATTTCTGATCAGATTATAAAAAATAATTACTTGACCCTACTTTTACCTCATACCAAAAAATTTCCTGGATGATCAAAAAGCACTCTCTGAATATAAAAATTTCAGTATATTAATTACTATGTTGAGACGTAATAGTGCCCCATTAGATGTACATATGAACTAAAGTCTTGTATTAACAAGTTGACACAGAGAATAATAGAGCTACTAGGGGCGCAACTGCTAACCCGCCCCATATTGATATTGTGTAAGAGTTGGTGGCGTGGGTTTTGCTTATAATTAATTTTAATCTGATCATCAATGAAAGAGGGAGCTCCATTGAAATAAGCACTGAGCTTGAAGCCTTGAACCAGTCCATGAATCTCTCTCGATCTCTCATAGCTTTGGATGAAGACACCCGATCTAGTATGAACTAGGAACGCCAAGCCCCACATGCAGTCGGTTAAATTCAAATATAGAGGTCGATCGCTCGAGGCATCGCTAGCAATATATTCCTCATGGTCATGGAAGGGACAAGACTGAAGAGAGCAGCACAACGTGAAAAAGAAAAGGAAAGGAGATGACGGCCAGCTCTTAGCTTCTAACAACTCAAAACATCGATGTTACTGATACATGAATCGTGAGAACATGGAATCTGCAAATCCAATCACGGGTGAAGGTCACATGCAGCACCAAATGAAGGGTCCGTTGTGTGTGGAAGACAACGGACCTCACCAGTCACCTCCCATTACGTGGCACAGAATTATATGGTCCACATGTTCAATTACGACTCTCTCTTTCTCTCACGTCAAAACCAAACACCATAACGCTTCTTTACTTCAACATCATCATCATCATCATCATCATCATCTCCCCCCACTTTTCTCCTATGGTTGCTACTGATCGATCATGCTTACCTTTCGGAATATGGACGGTCCAATAGATGAAAATGCATCGCATCTACTCCCTCTCTTCTCTCTCAGTCACACCCAGATAGGATTTTCATTTAGCTACTCTCCACTCGCCACTCTCCACTCTATTACGTGATACCATTGTTTCATGTGGGCTTTTCATTTAACCAGCCCAGCTGGCAGCTGGAGATAAATATATATTAAAAAATATTGGCAATTTAAAGGATTTTCCTTTATTGTATCGTATGTGTGTGGAGACTGGAGAGGTGGAAAGACAATTCAATAGAGGTGGAATTGGGAACTTCGTGGTACAATTCAATCGATCAAAGAGGTGAAGTGAGATGTTTTGTGGTTGCCATGTCATATATGTTTTGTCTGAAATGTCAATAAATAAATAGTGTAGGTCACGGGTTACCAATAAATCCTTGGCTGCTGGTGGCGATGGGTTGATTTTGTGGGGTCTTGCTGTCTTCAAGAATTATGCACATAATCATCAATGAAATCTGCAGTGTCAGTTACGTTTCTCAAACATTATAGGGATGTTTGGAACGTGGGCGTTTATTCAATAAACGCTGCTACATAGATGCCACTTCAGCTTTTTTCTTATTATGCGAATCCGCCTTGTATATAGAGACTGGGGAAGCCAATCATTGATTTATGTGTATATGGAAAATTTTATTTTAGGACTTGTTAAATAGATATTTATTCACTATTTTGCTGATATAGTATCTAGTAATGTGTAAGTATCAATAAACGAATGTATTATTGTTTTTCTTGATTTTACAAATAAATTAAATACAAAAATTGGGCGAATGTATTATTATATTAACTATCCTATTATTTATCCAACTAGTTACGATTTACATCCACAATCCCTCTCAAACCCCAAACAACAATACCCCAATTTTTGAGAGTGATACTGGCACATTTTATTAATTTTCAATAAAGACATACGACAACCCATTCCTAATAAATGGTATATACTAAAAAACAAAAAGCATCCTATATTTTCAATTAACAATAATTGTGTGTGCATTATTTTCTTTTTTTGGTTTTGTCCTTTCATGACCGATACGTACGATTTATCAAAACTCAAAAGTGGGATGTGCCCCTATTAACTCCTCCATATTTATTCTTTATCTAAAATCTCTTTTACAGTGATGAGTGATGAGTTTTATTTTTTAAACAGTAGCGGCTTCAAAGATCCTATTCCACTTCTAAGTTGAAGTTGTGACCCTACCCTAGATAAAGGCAGGGAGGGAGCAGTTGGGCCAAAGCCCCAGTCACGCTTTCAGCTTTGTTTACTCTAACGACCTAAGTTAGACTCTTCATATTTATATATTTATACTTGTCCGTAACGGGTCGGGTGTGCATCAGAATTCACGGGGTGTTCTGATTGGTCAAAGTTTCATGCCATTGCGGCCTCAAAGATATTGGCTTTTGGTTTTTAGCGATTGTCGGTAACGGAATGCATTAGTAGACACCAAACGACTGTTGGAGTGGAGTGGTGATATCAGATAAAAACCAAGAAAACGTAGCCGCTGTCCGCTGATCCAGAAGGGCAGCAGCAACAGTAAACTGGCAACCGTTAATTGGATAAGACTAGAGGATAACGGAAAGTGGGGATTGGTGGCAGGCATTTCGTGTTCATATACAATAGGGGAAGGGGCAAAAGAAGACGATGAGACCAGATAAGAAGAAGAAAGGAACCACGATGTGGGAGTGGGCGAGTGGGAAATATCGGTGCCTGTAATCAACGCGGCTGATTGTGGGCATTGTGGGCCACGCGTCCATTAAGGACATGGGGGTTTGCGATTCTTCCGAACAAATGGTGCATCTTACGCCACGTTGAGAGTCCCCGGCGGCGGATGAAGAGCAAGTGGAAGCGTGGGACTAATATCCAGTATATATATGGAGGGCATGCGGTGTAATTATGGTGACGAGTCCGTTAGTGAGTGGTGGCACGGTACATATTTACGCTATACGTGACATGTGTTATTAGAGATAGAGAGCAAGGACAAGCACGGGACATGTGGATGCATGGGTAAGGGTGATGGCATGCATGGATGTAGATTAGATGAGGTGGTGGATGGTGTAATCATTATAAAAGTGGGGTCATGATGATTCATGACTCAGAACAAAGAAAATAAGAATAAATAGAATTAAATATAGGGGATGATTAAATAGAATTAAAATTAAAAACCGCAAGACTGCGCGCAGCCACAGCCGCCATTTTCAAAAGTAAAGGCGAAGCTATCTATTGGTATTAGCTACATACACAACGCCAAATCCTCTCTCCTCCCTTCCCCGTCCCATCGAAGCAGAACAAAGAAAATAAGAATAATTGACAAAAATATATTTTATTTATTAGGTTTTTTTGGTTTAGAAGAAGAGAGACCTATTGGAGAGAGAAATAGGTAGAGTAGAAACTGGAAAGATATATGTCTTACAATTATTTTATTCGATTTTCATGCTAAATAATTGAATGATAGCCATTTAAAGCCCCATACATATTCAATACAATGATAATCTACTCACTGCTCGAGAGAGAGGAAAAAGCAGCTGTCCTCCTATTAGAGATTTGAGAGCCCATCAGCTTTACCACTTTTCCTGACGGTTCGCAGTATAGTGTAATCCTCCGTCTGTTTACCCCAAAAATTAAAAAACAGCTTTATAAGCTTCTTATTAAATTCCGCCACGTCCATTTATTTTTCTCCTTTTGCTTGCTGGACACGTGATTCAGGCGATATTGCGGTCTTGAAAAAGCTGCGATTTAACAACTGATGATTGCAGCCCTTTCTCTCTCTCTCTCTCTCTCTCTCTCTCCTTGCTCTATAAAGCCTCGCTGAATCGTATTACCTGTTTCTCATCCCACTCATTCATGATACTCTGAAGATACTTTTCCTCTTCACTCTGCTCTTTATGTTCTCTTCTGCATTTCTATATATCTGACCGTGTTCTTCCATTTAGAAGTGTTCAAGTGTCGTTGGTTAGGATTAGGCATTTAGGTGATATAGGGAGAGAGGGAGCGAGAGAAATGGGACAAGAGGTAATAGTGGTGAGAGAGTTCGATGCAGAGAAGGATTGTTTGGGTGTGGAAGAGATGGAACGACGCTGTGAGGTCGGTCCTAGCGACAAGTTTTCTCTCTTTACCGACTTGTATGGTGACCCCATTTGTAGGGTCCGCCATTCTCCTGCTTTCCTCATGTTGGTACGTTCCCGTCTTCCTACCACTACTACCCATTGCTTTCCTCCATCACCCCTTCTCTTCTTTCACTGTAACTGCTCATTCTCTTTCCCCCTTGTTTTTTTTCTAATTGTCTTGTTTTCTTACTGTTATTAGTTTCTTTGTGTTATTTTGCTTACGTGGGGTGTTAACAAATGTTGAATGGGACTTATCTAATCAGGTAGCTGAGACTAGTGAGGAGAAAGAGATCGTTGGGGTTATCAGAGGTTGCATCAAGACTGTTACATGCGGTAAGAAGCTCTCTAGAAATGGAAAAAATGGCGGCAACGACAATACTCTTAAACCCCTCCCCGTCTATACCAAGCTCGCCTACATCTTAGGCCTCCGCGTCTCTCCTTCTCACAGGTGCTATTCTTTTTGTTGTATCAGTATACTCTACCATTATTTTATTCTTTCTTCCCTTTTATTTTGCTTTTCATGGAGACCCATTCAGGATAAAGCATACTGATTCTTCAGTAAATTGGCCTGTAATTATTGGGACAAAAATGCTTAAAAATGATTGGAAAAAATGTTTTAAAGTAGAAAGAATTTCTCATTTTTTTCTCTCCTGTTTTTTTTTAACTGTTACAGGCGTATGGGTATTGGGTTGAAGCTGGTTTCTCGAATGGAGCACTGGTTTAGAGAAAATGGCGCCGAGTACGCATACATGGCGACGGAAAAAGACAACGAAGCATCAGTTAAGCTCTTTACTGACCGATGCGGCTACGCCAAGTTTCGTACTCCTTCTATTCTGGTCCACCCCGTCTTTGCCCACCGACTCAGAATCCCCAGGCGGGTCCACGTCTTTCGGCTCGATCCATCCGAAGCTGAAACGCTTTACCGCCGCCGGTTCTCCACCACCGAGTTCTTCCCCCGCGACATCGACTCAATCCTCAACAACAAACTCAACCTCGGAACCTTTGTCGCTACTTACGACCAAGAGTCGTGGCCGGGGGCTGAGCGTTTCCTCGCCGACCCGCCGGAGTCATGGGCGGTGTTAAGCGTCTGGAATAGTAAAGACGTTTTCGCATTGGAAGTCCGAGGCGTATCGCGAGTCAAACGCGGATTGGCCAAGACGAGTCGGATTGTGGACAAGGCATTTCCCTGGCTTTGTATACCTTCGGTCCCAGAGGTGTTCCGGCCCTTCGGGGGTCACTTCTTGTACGGGTTGGGCGGAGATGGGCCCCACGCGGTGAAGCTCATGAAGTCTTTATGCAGCTTCGCACATAACTTGGCCAAGGATCGTGGGTGCCGCGTGGTGATGACCGAGGTATCGAGCCGCGAACCGCTCAAGTTAGGGATCCCCCATTGGAAGTGGTTTGGGTGCGCCGAGGACCTTTGGTGTATGAAGCGACTCGGGGAGGACTACAGTGATGGCTCCATCGGCGACTGGACTAAATCTCCACCTGGTCTCTCCATCTTTGTTGACCCCAGAGAAGTTTAGTGTTATTATCGCCACCCCCCCGACTCCGATGGGACACCCATCCCCTCCTCCAGTCCTCCCTCAACTCAAAACCGAAGAGTCAAGAGGAAATTCAGAAATGGAGTGGAGTAAAAAAACACGAGATATAATCATATAAATATATAAATATATATTTCTGTTTTTTTGGTTATCTTAAGTTCAGATCAGGAGATATGTATCTAGATAAATGGGAATATCCCCCTGTTTTGTAAATGGATTCGACTTTTTGAGTTATATTTCTTGGGTAGCATTTTCTCCATTGCTTTTTTGTTGTGTTGTTTACTTGGTAATCTTTTGGACTTTATTGTTTCTGTTTTTGCTAACTAATTGGTAACGCTCGGGCATTGTTTTCTGTGGAAATATGTGAATGAGCTGAAAATATTTATCGGACTGAAAGTTGTGGCCTACAGGACAACTTTTTGGTCTCCCTTTCTTCTTGCTTTGCCTTTGTGTGTTTGATGTTGAAAATTTCCTTCATTTGGTTTATTTTCCTGTTTCTACTGGATTTTGTTTGTAGTTGGGACCTTTTTTGTTGCTTTTAGAGAAGTGATGGCGCGGGTCCTTTTAATGGGATTTGGGATGTATTATTGGCTTTTTCACTTTGTGGATTTGCACTCGAGTTGATGACCCCTGACGGACGATATACAAGTGTAATGGGTTGGCTATTGAGGGGGTAACGGTTGTTCTCTTTTCGTTGGTGGCCACTGATTAAAGTTTAAGAGGAGGGGTATTCCTGCCTTCCTGGGTTTAAACTCCATGTAGAAATCCAAATATTCCTTCCATATTAACTCGGGCTGTGAAATTGGATGGTGGCCTTGGCTCATAAGGGTTAAGATATGTCGGTCCAAATCCAGTCCCGGCATGGGTCCATAACTTGGCCCATGATGGAACAGTAAATTAAGAGGTGAAGCCAAGGCGCCAGGTGGAGGTGGGCATGGGAATTGGGACAGATGTTTCTCAGCAGGACCTGGAGTTGGTTTGTTTTCAGTGAACCCAGTGGTGAAGAGTGAAGACTGAATACTGGAGTCTGGAGAGGATACATAGTAACATAGATGATGGCCCCTTTACCCTTTAGGCTTTAGTAATTCAAGGGTCATAATAGGCCAATTGCAACTATCCCAGAAATTCCGGACCCACCTACTTCAGGGTCAGGGCCCAGCGAAGCGAGCACTGGATGTGGATGGGCCCGATCTTTTGCCGGGTTTGGAAGTTGGAAATTGGGCAGTTGGAGTCACGAAACAGAAGGGACCCACATTAGAAATATATCCCCTAATGCCATGTGGCAGTGCTTTAAGATAACAAGATATTGGTGGGTTCAACGGATCATTGCACTGTATACTACCCATGCCCCCAAAGCCCATCATCCATCATTCCATCATTCCATCATTCCATCCCATCCAGGGGGTGTACCACTACCACTACCAGTAATGAGGTGTTGTGTACCTTCTCTGTAGTACAATGTACCCGCAGAAAGCACACAAGAAATAGTGATGGTTACTGGTAGTTTGGGGAGTAGTAGCATATTTGATCCACAGATGCTCGTGCATTCCAGCGTGGATTTATTTTTGGCTTCTTCAACTTCAAGTTTACCACATGTTTCTTCCCTCTTGACCTTCTTTCATTCTCCCATCAATCTTCTTTTTCGGTTTTTTGATCAGTAAGAAATAAACCCACAGATGCTCGTGCATTCCAGCGTGGGTTTATTAGTTTGGCTTCTCTTTCTCGGTTTTTTGTCGTATCATTATTGATGAATGATACGCGGGAGTGAGTATAAACGAGGCCATCAACAAAAGAACAAATAGAAACCACAAACCAAACCACACAGATTTGATTAAAACAGTACTTCTTGAGTTTTATTAACAAAGTAAGTTAAGACCATCCCCTAGTTGGGTAATTGGATTGTGTTTGCCAGATGAAATTGATGGTAGGTGTAGATCTTTCTCTCTCTCTGATTTAAGAAAGAAAGAGTAAATTAAAGCTGAAACTCCAACTGAAAAGGAAGATTGAAGCCGAAAAGCAAGCGATGATGTTGAAGCGAGATTCCCTTTTTGCCATTGTTGGCTCATGACATGACATGTAGTACAAAACCACAATGTCACGGGGTAGATTTATAGTGGAAGAAACCTGTGCGGTGTTTGGGCCATGTGCAGTCAAGACAAGCTTAAAGTGTGCTTAAGGGCTATATATCGGCCCGATCATGGCTCCACCAAGATTAGTGGCATTGGATCATGATCTCA